>NW_026607255.1:0-112500 GCF_029890125.1 Rhinichthys klamathensis goyatoka | reverse complement strand
AAACAGAGCCCTAATCTGTTTATTTTTTCAGTTACACATTCTACATTGATTAAAAAAGAAAAATCAAATGTGTTTTTATTTTATACAGAAATAAATAATCTATCATTCAGATGAGAATAAAGTTAGTGTTAGTTCAAATTTTAAGGAAAACAAATATATGATCTGAAATATAGCACATTCATTTAAAATTCATTCAGGTTCAATTACCAAACATACAATCTTAATGTAATTTAAAGCAAACAATACATTTAAAATATATGGGTTGTATGACTATTTTTTAATATAAAAAGATATATATCCAAAAAGACAAGGCCTAAAGTTTAACAAGGGTTAAACTCTTATCACTGTAACAGACACAATCACACACACAATCACACACACACACACACAAGTCAAATCACTTACATTTTACATGCAATATTGACTTTTTTTCTGTTTCAGCAGCGAAAATAGTTAAACAAAGATCACAGCAGAACCATCGCGCATCTCACAGCAACGCGTTCTCATTACTGAATGATTCAGCATTTTGAACGAATCGGTTGACTCAAAGATTCAATGACCAATCAATCCATAAACATCTATCTCATTCATGAATGACTCAGTCGTTCAAACGAATGAATCAATGACTCGCTCATTAAGACGGTCGCCTGGCGACACCTAATGACGGTTTAGTGTTATGTTTAAAAGTATCATTCTTTCCAACGATTGTTAATTAACTCATATTTGAAACATAAGCTATATTTATATATATACATACATATACACACACATACACAAAAATAAAATAAAAACACATTTGAAACGTGTTTGCTTACTAAATTGTGAGCTGAACGAAAGTTGCAGCAAATATCAGCAACAGGAGTCAAATTTCATTAATCACGAGAGTGAAGAGCTGACTGAAAAGATGATGATGGAATAGGCTATTTTATGTAAAAACGCCTATTTAAGCGAATCTGTCATTGTACTCTTTTATTGTTGTGTTTTCCGTGAAAAATAATAGACTATTGAACTCACAATTCAAGCAATCGGCCCCCGAAATTGCACTAATTTTAGTGACACTAAAAAGTATGCGGCTGCACTGGCATTCATAATGGTGCGCGTCCATGGCGACGAGCGAGCAGAACAGAGCGAACGTTTAGTTAATTTCTACTTCCATAGGAATTCATTCGAGCGCCACCATTTCAATGTCTGTGCGGACGTCCATATTATACTTTCGCTTTCAAGTTAGTGTTTTTAAACCCCCCAGCGGGAGGTTTACACAATTGGTTTACACAATCACACGTTGATTAACCGGTGGGAAAATATTCCCATAGTAACATCCCTAATATATAAGTATTTATAAATTCAATAGGCCTACCTGATTTTGAACACAAGAGGGCAGTATAGCACTATATATGATTTGGATTATTATTATTTTTGACTAAACAACCATTCTGGCTGTTTTTAAACTTAAAAATAATTCTTAAATTGAAAAAAAGGAATAAAATGGGTTTAGTTCTAATATTTGTATAATTTTATATAAAAATAAATGGTGTATAATTACATTTTAGAAAGATATGAGACATGCCCTGATTCTTTTTTTGACATTACTTGAATCCCTCAACCATAGCAAAACCGTTTGAGATATTCAATATCTGTTCACAATTTAGCATCTTCAATGTATTTTCATCATGTTGAAAAAGTTTGGCATGAATAAAATAAACTACTTAGGAGGAGTAGCTAAAAACTCAGAATCTGAAATCCACATTCAAACCAAAATATCTGACTTCCTGTTGGTCGTAGCTAATTACGGTAAATTAGAAAGTTGTCCGGCTCGAAGAGTACAATATACATATCGAGTTTTGTTACTGTAGATAAAACTAACCCCCCCACTTTTGTCAAAAGCATTTAGAAAGTGACACACTTCCTGCTGCCAGTTGGTGGCGCTATAACTTTGACTCACAATAGTCACATCCATGTGATCGGCCTCTTACAGCGATCACACTGCTGAAGTTTCATCAAGATCAGTTAATGTATGCAGAAGTTATAACGCACTTCTTGTTTGTTGTTTCTCGCCATAAATTCGTTTCCTCGCCACGGCCAAACCGTTCGAGATATCAAAAATCCCCTCGCAAACTTTCATCCTCAATGTCTTGACTTCATGCTGACCGAGTTTCGTGCCGTTTGTTTGAATTCTCTAGGAGGAGTATTTCACATTCCATTGCGTGTGTTTTACCAACAACCCTAAATAGCCGACTTCCTGTTGGGCTGGGGTAAAAAGTAAGAGTGTGAAGTATATATGAAACGAGGAGATCTACATGTGTACCGAGTTTCATATTATTACATGCAAGCGTGTTTGATTTATGGACCATGTTTTCGGACCCCGTTCCAGGGGGCGCTGTCGAGCCCCCCTGCCACGCCCGGGTACCATCTTCAGCCCGGCCCTGATGGCCGCGGGTTCTGACATGTGTGCAAAGTTTCAGGAGTTTTTGAGCATGTTAAGGCCTCCAAAAGTGTCCAAAAGGTAGCAGAAAAATAATAATAATAATAATAATAATAAATAATCCTAAGGAAAACAATAGGGCCTTCGCCCTTTGGGCTTGGGCCCTAATAAAATAAAAACAACCACAGGGCAATTGCTTCAACATTTAGTTTGCATACGACAGGTCAAATAAAAATGTCTTTAATCTCACTTTAAAGATAAGCAGGGTTGGTGCAGCTCTGATTTCTGGAGAGAGGCTGTTCCAGAGTCTAGGACCAGCACTAGAGAAAGCATGATTGCAAGTTGATTAAAAGTAATCAAATTAATTAGGCTAATTAAATTACAATACAAAAAAATACAACATATTTTAATTCACCATCGTCACTATGGGTGCACAAAAACATATGGCTGATTCCAAACGTTAAAAAAAGAAACAAAAAATTATATATATATATATATACCTATGACAGAGAGTATAATATACCTATGACAGAGAGAATCTGTAGTTATTGTAAATTAACTAATACCTCTGTGATTGAAGACGAGAAACATTTCTGTTTGTGTTGATGTGTCACAGGTTTATGAGTCGAAGCATGCATGGAGATTGGCATTGTATATATATCATGGAATGAAAAAAAGAGCATCTGTCATGCTATTGTGATTTTGGAACTATGGGCCGAGAGGCTGTGTATTCCTGAAATATAACTAACTAACTATATATACACACACACACATCAATTCAAAATGTGTCGTTGAATAGATATAACAGCGTAGTGCTTTTAAATCAGTAAATCAAATCGTTTAATCAATGAAATCAGCTTGCAATCATGGCCCGATATCAGACTGAAGCACATAATTAAAAAAACTCTGATATTGACTGATAATGATCTGATGGAAATATTATTCATCCCTGTTGTTATCCCAGTCAAATGCTTCACTTATTCATTTAGTTTTCCAGATGTGAAGTGTGTGCTGACAGAGTTCACTGCGCTAGAATGCCGTGGGTATAAAGTGTATTTTTGGCTGGGCGGTAGTTGATATAATGCCAGCAAACTACAAACTGTGCCACAAAACCATTATCAACCTTATGGCCTAAAACTTAAATATGTGCTGGAAATACTGTTAACAAATCACACATGGGCAAATATCCAGCCTGGTGTTTCTCTCCACCTCGAGATTGAGCTTGCTGACTCTGCTCATGTCTAAGGGAGAATAGAGATACGTGGTTTGGCAAGCTTGTGAACTCTTATATTAGACAACATTCATCTTGTCTTCTCACATGTTGTTGACATGGGGCACAAGCGCCACAAATTATCACTTCACCAAATCCAACCATAAGCGAAAGCCAACCTTCTTCCAAAGACACGTGTTAGAAAGAACAGTTATTTTTGCATGTAATAATTCGTTTTTTATTAATTGTATTGAATTGTGTCATGTTAAAGTAACTTGGATACACTATAATTTAAATTTTTCCACACCAAGTTCATACAAGTTGACGTGTCGTCTTCACCCATTTCTTGACTATTTTTGCCAATAGGCTCATTTTTGTTTGTGTGCAATTTATGTTCTCCATCCTTTAGCTTTAGTAGTAAAGCTCGCCTGGCAAACCTCGTAGGAACATTTTTTGTGAATCAATTTTGTGCAGGGAATGAATTTTGATGATTAAAATGTTATCCAAACTTGGTGATGCTAATGGATTAAAAAAGCTCAAGGAGCCATTAATTATAAAACCAGAGGGAAGTTTGGTTTTCAAGCTAATTTAAAAGTCTTTGGCTGTAAATTAATCTGAACTAAATTTGTGGTTTTACTGTAGCGCTTCCAGTTCTGCTTCTTTATGAAGCTTCAGCCTGGAATGAATTTGATTTGAAATCTTTCTCGTTAAATCTGAAAGAGAATTAGATTGACTGGTGTGTCCCAATTTTACATATTCAGAATTTTGTGAAAGTGCTATAAAAGTGCAAAGCAGACGTTTGATGACCCACTTTTTACATTTATGGCATATGTTTAATGAGAGGATTTGTTCTAGTTTTCTAGCCAGGATTGTGTGGAAATTACATAAAAGCATCAAGTTCCCCTCTGCACATTTTCCCTTTTGAAATGGTCTTAGCCTCCACAATCCTCCTCAAAGTCAATCTCACAGAATTCCTTCTATCCTGGCTGCCGACGTCTTTGGTTTTATGACGACATTAAGCCGAACATGATGATCTGGCTTCCAGACCTTCGGAAAGATGGACCGGCTTTGAGACACTTTTCTTGGCCACCCAAGATTGTGTCCTGCTTTAAACAATGCCTGTCGTTTGATGTACTGTAAATTGTGCCCAGTACTTATATACATATAGGACTATAAAATATAGGACTATTAATACAAGTATATATGTATCTATATGTGTGTGTGTATATACACTCACCTAAAGGATTATTAGGAACACCATACTAATACTGTGTTTGACCCCCTTTCGCCTTCAGAACTGCCTTAATTGTACGTGCCATTGATTCAACAAGGTGCTGAAAGCATTCTTTAGAAATGTTGGCCCATATTGATAGGATAGCATCTTGCAGTTGATGGAGATTTGTGGGATGCACATCCAGGGCACGAAGCTCCCGTTCCACCACATCCCAAAGATGCTCTATTGGGTTGAGATCTGGTGACTGTGGGGGCCATTTTAGTACAGTGAACTCATTGTCATGTTCAAGAAACCAATTTGAATTGATTCGAGCTTTGTGACATGGTGCATTATCCTGCTGGAAGTAGCCATCAGAGGATGGGTACATGGTGGCCATAAAGGGATGGACATGGTCAGAAACAATGCTCAGGTAGGCCGTGGCATTTAAACGATGCCCAATTGGCACTAAGGGGCCTAAAGTGTGCCAAGAAAACATCCCCCACACCATTACACCACCACCACCAGCCTGCACAGTGGTAACAAGGCATGATGGATCCATGTTCTCATTCTGTTTACGCCAAATTCTGACTCTTACCATCTGAATGTCTCAACAGAAATCGAGACTCATCAGACCAGGCAACATTTTTCCAGTCTTCAACTGTCCAATTTTGGTGAGCTCTTGCAAATTGTAGCCTCTTTTTCCTATTTGTAGTGGAGATGAGTGGTACCCGGTGGGGTCTTCTGCTGTTGTAGCCCATCCGCCTCAAGGTTGTGCGTGTTGTGGCTTCACAAATGCTTTGCTGCATACCTCGGTTGTAACGAGTGGTTATTTCAGTCAAAGTTGCTCTTCTATCAGCTTGAATCAGTCGGCCCATTCTCCTCTGACCTCTAGCATCAACAAGGCATTTTCTCCCACAGGACTGCCGCATACTGGATGTTTTTCCCTTTTCACACCATTCTTTGTAAACCCTAGAAATGGTTGTGCGTGAAAATCCCAGTAACTGAGCAGATTGTGAAATACTCAGAACGGCCCGTCTGGCACCAACAACCATGCCACGCTCAAAATTGCTTAAATCACCTTTCTTTCCCATTCTGACATTCAGTTTGGAGTTCAGGAGATTGTCTTGACCAGGACCACACCCCTAAATGCATTGAAGCAACTGCCATGTGATTGGTTGATTAGATAATTAATGAGAAATTGAACAGGTGTTCCTAATAATCCTTTAGGTGAGTGTATGTAAATGTATATTAGGGCTGTCAAAATGTATGTGTTAATGCATGCATGCATGCAAAAAAATGTCCCCATCAACCTTTGACTAGCGTTACATTATATAACCACGCTCTTATTCATGTAAATGCTTTTAACCCATTCTCTCGCGATAAGACTCAGAGAAAGCAGTGCTTTACTGGAGCGCATCTGTGAATCTCACACTCTTGCGCACAGAAAGCCACTTCAGACCGCACTTGAACGGACAAAAACACACTGTATATTATGCCAAAATGCCAGTTTTGTCGTGTATCCTCGCAAGCACAGTTAAACGAGTTAAATGTCTTAAAAGAACGTAAAACAATATTTTTTGTGCATTTTGACAGGGTAAGTATCTGAACTGGTCTGACTCGGCCAATAGAAAAGAATTGAGCCCTGATGGATTGAAGGACATTTATTATAATGGGTTTATATGAAGATTGTTTTATGTTCACTTAAATTAAAAGTTTTATTTTTTTAAAGCCTAATAAATGTTAAAATTGATTACTATACTGTAATGCTGAATGCCTAAAATTAATGGCTAAAATTGAGAAAAAAATTATTTCATAGAGACATCGGTATCGGTGATGCCTTTCATAAAAAAGATGCCATTAAACAAATATTTAAAAATATAGGCTACTTAATTTGGAGGTTAAATGTGAAATTCTTACAATATAAAAAGTTTTAATGGTAGGTGCGATTAATCGCGATTGATTACAGCAAAAGTTTTTTTTAATCGATTGACAGCATTTATAAATGTGTGTGTATGTGTATATATTGAACTGAACATCTTTACAAGTCTTATGGTGCTAAATTTACTTTACATCAAACCACATAGTAGTGATAAGTCAAGTATCACTATTAATATTGCTCATATTATGTAGGGATTTGAACAAACCCCTAAATGTTAAACATTCGCTTGTAACTTTTGTAACTCCCTAACTTAAGAGTTACTCATCTAAGTAATCAGATTTTCACCTTGGTGACTCTATTATTGGATAAGGTGAGCTTTTTTGAGCTGATAAACAACCACCTATACGTTTTGCATGCTCACATTTTCCCCAATGTAAATATCTAGTCAAACTTGTATATGTAATAAATCAGCTCTGTATTTTTTAGTGAAATCCGGTGAGCAGAAACTGTACATGTGGTCCATCATCATCATGGCAACTAAGTAGAAACTCTGGCCCTCAAATGTATCGTAGCGCTCTTTGCCGGTTCATTATATATGGAGCGAGAACAGAAGCTTTCAGAGCTGTTTTGAAGGCATTATGGGTAAGAATGAAGTAGATGAGCTCACCCTGTTTCATGAAGGGGGTAAAACCCACTTTACAGCCACTTTGGAAAAAGAGCCGTCATCTCCGAGCCAAGAAATGCAGTGTCTCCACAGGTTTCTATACCAACCAGAGCTCTTATAATGTGTACATGATTTGATAATGAGCTATAGGCTATGACATCATTGTACAGTTGGCTTATCTAGTAAAGCGGCTTTCTTACATTTTAACTTAACACAGCTGTGATATGCTTATTTCATAAAATGAGCTTCAAAATGTT
This sequence comes from Rhinichthys klamathensis goyatoka, assembly GCF_029890125.1. Classification (NCBI taxonomy): domain Eukaryota; kingdom Metazoa; phylum Chordata; class Actinopteri; order Cypriniformes; family Leuciscidae; genus Rhinichthys; species Rhinichthys klamathensis. Next base: position 104,855 of record NW_026607255.1, on the reverse strand, counting down.
TGAGTCAAGTTTTCCAGCAATATTGTATTTAGATAAAAAACTCTCAATGACTATGATTTGAGCATTGCACATTTGTTTTAAAAAACATCACACTGAAGTGTTAACATTTATGAAACAAAGGAGGAGTAGTTTGGGAATTGTACCAGAATTTGCATGATTAATTAATGAGGCGATGACTTTGAATAAGCCAGTAAATGCTTGTTTCTGGCTCACACTACATGGTGATTATTTTAAAATCTTTTTTTTTATTATTATTTTACAGAAATGTAGTTATCATATTAGATTTTTAGTAATTAAAGCTCCAGTCCGTAACTTTTTTAAGTTAAAAATAATCCAAAATAATTATATAAAAAAAAACGTATTCTGCCAGTGGTCAAAACTATCTGCTTGCCATAGCTAGATTCAAAACGGTTAGCTTGTAATAATGATTTTAATTCCAGTGGTACTGGTGGGTTTCCGCGGGAAATTCGAGCATGTCTTTGCGTAATTACGTCACACCCGTACACATAAAGAAGGAGTTTCGGCTCCTTCGGCTATACTGCGCGTGACGAGATGTTCTCGCAGCACTTTACATTATTAAACTTATGGCATCCAGGAAGATCCAAACAACAATCATCAGTGTCAACTGGAGATTCAGCAGTTATAAAACCCCAAAGACTTCGTACTTCGGATTTAAGGTGGCTAGAGAAAGAGAAAGAAACCGTCTCATGCGAACACAAGGATTTAAACATCGGCGGGGCTTTTGAAAAGTGCGTGAAGGGGTTCAAAACGGAAGAAGAGACGGCTTTTTTCTGCTGAACAAGTAAGACATTTCAATAGTTCAATCGTGTAACAGTACGTTTTCTTAATTCACACAGTTATGGAGTTTCCTTTGTTGTGCCTTTCTCGTTTTGCTATTATGGAGAATATGAATTCTGAACTACACAGGTAACCATAAAACACATTAAATTTAACATTAGTCACGCTATGCTGATGTTGTTAACATGAATTTGAGAACAAAGTAGCCTATAATTTGCACGGTTGCTGTAAATCGCGTTGATTAAATCTAACGAAGCTTATCATGTCGAATGCTTTTTCCCCCTTAGTTGGTCAGAACAAAAATGGATTTTACTTACTTGTTCAGAAGACATTTTCTTATGAAAATTCTTATGTTGGTCAAACTTTCAAAAAGTGAATCTGTGATTCTGTATGACAGTATCCACACAGCGCGGTGACTGACAGCAGCACTCGCCTCAAAGCACTGTGTTCATCCGCGCTGTTTCATGCCGATTTACAACCCACGTAAAGATGATAATTTCGCGAATCACTGCAGTTACAGATTTCGAACAGAGAGATGGCGACAAAGAGGAAAAGTTACGGACTGGAGCTTTAACATGAACTAACAATGAGCATTTATTAATGTTAATCTCAGCATTTACTAATACTTTTTTAAGATCAAAAGTTGTATCTGTTAACATTTGTTTATGGACTGAGCTAACATGAATATTAAATGCTGTAAAATAGATTGGTTTAGGTTAGTTAATGCATTAACCTTTTTTGTTTCTATTATATAGAAATTTTCTTCATGTTCTATTCATTTTTACAGTAAAATTTTAAGTTTAACAAAGTTTAAACTAGAGCCAATTCTATCCTTATCCTTCCCTTTATCAATGTGTATTGTTAAAAATGTTTCATACAATTAATCTTTGCTATTTTTTTAGGGTTTTTAGGTAATTGTACAGTCTCTCAGTTTCACTACAAATATTTAAGTAATTTACACCCATGTTTTATCAATTTCTTTCCATTTTCACTTAGCTTTGGCTTCAAGCAACATTCACATTGGGAAAGATGTCTAGTGAAGTCTGGATATTTTACATTTCTTGTCTATATAGAGCGCTTTGAATCACTCACGTACTGTATGAAGATAGGATGCTCATGCAGTCAATGTAGGCAGCTCACTGACTTTTTTTAAACACAGAAGTCGAATAATTCAATTCAAGCTTGAAAATTATAAATCATTGCATACTCCCTCGATTTAATGTCTCCTTTTAAAGGCTCAAAGTCAGGGGGCGAACTTATGGTAAACTATGTACCCTTTATCAAGATGACTTCCTGAGGGTGGATGGAAAAGACATCATTTGCTTGGACAGTTCAGTCCATATATTCTTAGTTTACAGATATTTACTGTTTCCATTCCAGCAAATTGACTGTATTCTGCTGTTTTTCCCTGATAAACCAGCAAAACACCAAACAAAGATTTGTTTTCAACCACATTTATAATTGTAGGACTTTGGACTTCGGTGGGCTTTTTAGACTTGATCTTAGTATGCAGTTGTAATGTAGTTTTTTTTGTGTGTTTAAAGATATCCCAGTTATGTTGCAATCAGTACATGCTATAACATTCGTAGTTCTTTCTTTTCCTAAATTGTCCAACATTAAATAGTTTCTTGAGTTTGATTGCCTCTGCATGAAATATAATGGAGGCTGCTTTTGAGGAAATTGTTGAGGTTTGTTACCCGACTCTCGTTATGTTATAACGACTCCCTGAGGCTGAAATCTTAAACTTTTCACTACACTCAGAATCACTCGGACGACATCTGCTTTCTAATTTTTTTATTTTCTGTTGCTTGCATTGGAGTCTCTGCCAAGTGTGTGTCTGTGTGTCCAGCGTTCTGTGTTTGCCGTACAATTATAATCAGACTGGAGTCTCTCATTCTTCACTACATAACAACAGCTTTTCCTCCATCTCAGTTATTTCCAGCACTTTTGTTTTTGTCTATCAGAAATGAGTTTTCCACGAAATATGCTTTGACGCCAGTTGTTTCCTTTTAGAGAAAAAAAAAATCGAGTTTCAAAAACCGCAGATGAAACTTGACCTAGTGCTGTCCTGACATGCCGTGACCTCAGATGACCTCTGATTTTCTCATTCTTTCTGAGTCTGGTGTTCATTTATGTACCAGACTGTCAGGATGTCCTGAGCTGATCTCAAGGAGCGTATCTGGGCTTTTTTTTTACTGATCAGTATTGGCTATCCCAGGGGTGTCCAATCCCGAATTAAACACACCTGAACCAGTTAATCAAGGTCTAACTAGGCATATTAGAAACCTCAGACAGGTGTGTTGCTAAACTGTGCAGGACAGTGGCCCTACAGGTAGATATCCCATAGATGTGTCTTTTATTACATGTGAGCCCCTGAAAAACTCTCTGTACAGACATGTATACATTGGATTTATTTTAAAGTTCCCGTAGTCAATAATTTTATCCCTTAAAGGGATACTCCACCCAAAAAGTTAAAATTCTGTCATAATTTACTAACCCTCAAGTTGTTCCAAACCTGTACAAGTTTCTTTCTTCTGCTGAACACAAAGGAAGATATTTTGAAGAACGATTGGAACCAAACAGTTGTTTGGCACCATTGACTTCCATAGTAGAAAAAAAATTTCTATGGAAGTCAATTGTGCCAAAGTTCCAATCGTTCTTCAAAATATCTTCCTTTGTGTTCAGCAGAAGAAAGAAACTCGTACAGGTTTGCAACAACTTGAGGGTGAGAAAATGATGACAGAATTTTAACTTTTTGGTTGGAGTATCCCTTTAAAACTCGTCTTTGATCATCAAAATGACACATTTAAAGATTTTTTTTTTAGAATTGCCTTTACAGGGCATGAAATGATTTTTCTTGAAAAAAATTCTTCATGCCTTAAAATAGCTTGAATGTAACTCTACACCCTTGCTTCATTTACTATACACGGTATTATGAATATGCAAATGATCCCCGCCTCCACTCACTCGCACAAGCTCAGATCCACTCGTTGACGATCACACATTCACCTGATTGGTTGAAACTCCAGTGATTTCAAACCTTGTTTTTGAGACTGTCTTTAGTTCACTGCAGTTTTAAGGAGATTTATGAATTTACACATGGTTTGTCTTAAAGCACATTAAAAACACCACATAGACATATAAACAACATTTAAAAGCTTGATTTTCACCACAGGGGGACTTAAATAACTTTAATGTACTTGAAGTGCGCAGCAAGCACTAGGACAACACAAGTCAGATCGGGACTCGGCAGATGGTCAATATTCAATGACTCCGATCGGATTAGGGGAACAAAAAACGTGACATCCCAACTTCTCAGTAACAGGCAGCAAATCAATGTTCCCTGTCATCACTGTTTTTCCCATCTTTTCAGGTGAGCTTCTGGTTGGTACGGGAAATCCTCACCGCTCAAACACTGAAGATCCGTGCTGAGATCCTGAGCCACTTTGTCAAGATCGCAAAGGTTCGTTCATGAACAGTTATTTTCAAAACTCTTATTGTATTAATAAGAAAAAAGTATTACTATTAGGCTAGAAAAGATCACTAACGCACCAAAATCTATTGCCAATACATCATTCTTTATGTATCACAATAAACACCACTATCAAATTCATCAGTTTATTCAAGGATAAGAGTACATGTATGTGTTATTCTAAACAACTACATTTCCCATCATGCAATGCTGCCTTAAATTTGGCCACAACTAGGTATCTTAGGACCTGTTTACACCTGGTATTAAGAAGCGTTTTGGTCAATCGGATCACAAGTGGACGACACTAAATACATGCGGGGTCTAAAAAGTTTTGAGCTTTTCCACTTTCCACCATCGAAAACACATTCGACCGGATTGCTTTCATAGTGTTAACACTCATGTGGTCGAGTGTGTTCAAACAGACACCTACTGACCTAATGAGTAACATTATGGGAAGAGCGCTAGCCAGACGGGATTTAAACTTTGGCGGCTGAAGACTTTGACTCACAGCGTTCGGCTGGTCTTGTGGCTGTCAGAGCAGAAACTAAAGCTGCTGCTCTCCGTATGTTTTTCTGTCGTCTCCGGGCGTTCACATGTAAATTGCACAAGCTGATTTTGTCCATTAGATCGAAAGTTTTAAAAAAAAACATACATTTACCTACCTATAGACCCTCCCCTCAAAGAAATCAGGACAGAAGTGGTTGAAAGTGGACAAAAGAGACGAATTAAAACACCAGGAGTAAACGGGAATGTGTCTCCCTCGTCCACTTGTGATCCGATCGATTAAAACGCATCTTAATACCAGGAGTAAAGGGGGCCGTAGAAGGCAGCATACCGAGCTAAAGAGCAATTAGGTCTGGATTAGATATACTGAGTGAGAAATGCCACTCTAAGGATGTTGAATGGCTCCAGCTGTGTCGTGCTGCATTTGTGCATGTTGTGAGATGATGTTTGTGAGTCTGTCCAACTTCGACGGCTCACCTCATTAGTGTGGACTACAGATTATTATACAGTATGTTCCTACTTTGAAATGAGGTGCCATTAAAGTCGGTTGGCACACACTTAGCGATCAACTAAGCATTATTATTCAGTTTTATATAACTATGCATAAATTTTCCTTTATTTACTTCAAATATCCATTACTTGAAGAGCTTAATGAAGTCCAGATATTTACGATATATAGAATGTGTTATAATAAAAACACACACTTTTTCCACCCCATTTGAGTATTGCTGATTATCTTTTCAAATTTACTTCTATATGGTTTGGAAAGCTTTAGTCGCACTATAGAAATGCTACATTAGGGCTAATGATTTAGCAGCAGTTATTTTTATATATATTAGACACTTAATTTTTAATAAAAAAATGTATAATAGTCACAATAACACAACAATGACTCTGACAAATGTTTGCCCAACCCTTTGGTTTTTCATTCGGATAATCTGACTCTCAAAAGAAAGTAAACTCATCAAAACAAGCCACGTCAATGAAGCGGCTCGAATATCAGGACCCGTGAGCCATCCTTCAGATATCTCATGACTAAATCTCAGAGGAACACTTGCTGACAGAACAAAAGCCGAGAAAAACACTCAGATTGTAGTCATCATGTGTCATGGAGTCGATTCGGCTGTGCCAGATTTGCTAAAGCAGTTTTCCATCATTTGTTGGGGCTTCATTGTGGGAGTAATGATGAAAGCAGGTCTGTATCTATCTGAAGGTCACTGTCTTTTAGTGGACCGCGTCCAATCAGAGAGCAGTAAAGGGAGTTTTGAGTGTGGGCGGTGTTTGTGACATCATCTAACCTAACAAACAGACAGTAGTACATGTCTGCTTTATTAGAAGTGCATATGGATTTTCTCTATTTTCACAAATTGCAACCTAGTCTTTTATGAAGTGAGAACTTTTCATTACATGCATTTATTAGCAAAACATGATAAAATAAAATGCAACCAGTAAAACGGAAGTGGTTGCTATAGCCTATAAATATACTCTTTGACTCGCTCGCGCTCTTTAAACAGCTTTATTGTGGTTTGTGCATTGAGTTTTCTGAGCTGTAAAGCAATTCACCACTTGTTTTCTATGTGTGCAGAAACTTCTAGAGCTGAATAACCTTCATTCTATGGTGTCGGTGGTGTCGGCACTGCAAAGCGCTCCCATCTTTAGATTGAGCAAGACTTGGGCGGTAAGACAAACTTATTTGATGACACTTATTAAATATTTACTTTATTGAATGAATCTGAGGCTGTCCTCGAGGAGAGGTTTAGTCAGAGGATAGTTTCTGTCCCCACGATATAGCGAAATAAAGCCAGACTCGCCATAGACCTCAAACGTTTGGCTACTTCATCATAATATCTGAATTATAAAAATGTGTTGCTCATATATCATGGTAAGTATGTTCTCTGCACTTTGCCCACTTAGTCCTGTAATTATTTTTTCCCTGCTCACTTTGAAACTGATTCTTTTTAACAAGCGTGTCGTTTAAAATGGAAAATTATTCTCTAGAATTGTAACTTTGTGGAAAGAGACGTGGAATCCAAACATAACACTTCTCTCATCATATTCTATACTGGTTTTCAATAAGCGTAGATTGCAGAAAAAATTAGTCATAACTAGTGATGCACCCACATGAAAAGTTTGTCCGGAACCAAAACTGAAGTTCTGAACAAACTGAGATGAAAACCCGAAAGCAAAAAGTGCTCGTTTTAAAGTAAAGCTCAGTCAGTATGTTTTTGAAAGAAGTCTCTTCTGCTCACCGAGGCTGCATTTATTTGATCAAAAATTCAGTAAAAACTGTAATATTGCAAAATATTTTTACAATTCAAAATAACTGTTTTCGATTTCAATATGTTATAAAATGTAATTTATTCCTGTGATCAAAGCTGAATTTTCAGCATCATTACTCCAATCTTCAGTGTCACATGATCCTTCAGAAATCACTCTAATATGCTGATTTGCTGCTCAAGAAACATTTCTGATTATTATCAATGTTACAAACTTTTTTGTTATAAAATATTTTTGTGGAAATCATGACACACTTTTTTTCAGGATTCTTGGTTAAATAGAAAGTTCAAAAGAACAGCATTTATTTGAAATATAAATCTTTTGTTACAATATAAATGTCACTTTTGATTAATTTAGTGCATCCTTGCTGAATAAAAGTATTAATTTCTTGAAAAAAACCTTCTCCCACACTAAAGGAACATGAATTGTATGGAAGCTTGGAATAATAGCTACTTTTTTTTCTCACAATTGTGAATTTACATCTATAACTCTTATTGCAAGTTTATATCTTGCAATTTTGAGAGAAAAAAAGTCAGAAATGTGAGATATAAACTTGCAATTGCTTGTTATAAAGTCAGAATTTTAAGATAAACTCGCAATTGCCTTTTTTATTTTTTATTCAGTGGCGGAAACAAGCTTCTGTAGAGTTGAGACAATTTACCAGCAGGATTATTTTTATCAGCCCATCAGACCGTTTCTTGGATTTTATTCATCTACATTCCTTGCATCAGATGAAAACCTAACAGGGAGGGTCAGGCTGTCGTTCTTATTCAGTATTAAATTAAATCATGCATTGTGTTGTAATTCCTAAAAAGTTATGCTTTTTGGTCTGTAATGCATGTTATCTACATGCCAAAACCAGGTTATAATCACATTTGCAATGGCGAGACTCAATTATTGACCTTTGACCGCTTCATGATGACTAGTTTACTGGTGGATGTCTGATCATGCTGTTCTTTCTGCCACTATCGATTAAGATGATCGTGACGATAGCAGGGCTTCACGCTTGACCTTTTCACTGTTAGCATAAAACGCTGATTTTCTTCTCGTATGGTCTTGATTGTCCAGGGCTTTTTAAATCCAGTTGATTTTTGCCACTATTTGTAGTAGAAGACAAGAAACGGCTTCAGGGAATGTTTAAAGCCAGATTACTCACTTCACAGCTCAATGTATCCAGTGCTTTTGTGTTCATCTGGCAACATGCAGAAGCTTTAGAGAGTTTGACTGGTTAAAAACCGAATGTCTGGGTGCGTGTCTTTTGGCACTCGCCGTTGGACCCTCTTACTCCTCACATCCGAGGCCAGATGACCACTTCCCCTAAAAAATAACAGATGTTTGAAATATGGAGAGAAATTGTGCTCTTAGGAAGTGTTCATCATTTAAAATAGATGAATAATTTCCTGTACTTTCTTTCAATGAACAGTATGACCTTCAAAGTACTAGAAACTTATTTCCCACTTGATTTTGGCCACTGCTTTCAAAACCTGTTGATTGGCCTCTCTGTCATGCTGTCAGTGTCTTCTAAAGGCTGGAAAACATGATTTTTACCACGATTTGCAGTCTGGTTCAGTCGGCAATACTGTAGTTGCTGAAAGTCTGCGGCAATCTACAGATTTTGGGCAGTCGGAAATTCAGAAATTGACAGATTTCACAGAAAATCGAGTAGTATGTGATGAGAACAGACTCAAGTCGGAGGATATCAAAACATGTTCAATATTTTGAGCCGGTTTTGAGCCTCAATATCCAAACGTATAGGGGAGACGTTGAATAACCCCTATTTCAAAAAACGGTGGCGTGTTCCTTTAATGATTTTTAGTTCAGTGATACTTACATCTGCATTGGCTATTGATGATGCCAAGATCAACTTTGCAGGGAATGTTTATAGCTCTGTCCATCCACCCTCAGAGGAACACCAGGGACACTTTGCTCTTTAAAAACCGTTCCTCTGCCGCTGAGAGTGTCCGTGGCGCCGGAGGTTTGGCGTTAGTCAAGGTGACGTGGATGAGAGATTCATTTATGTACAGCATAAGAACTAGGAACGTATCTGATATAATGCGAAGCCCAGATTCATTTGCAAAACGCAAGGGATAATACATAAAATATGATGTCAGGGGAACAACACAAATTTGGTTTAATGATTGATTGTTGTTCAAAAGCTCAAGGCTATAACCATTGATTTCCTGCAGCAAATTCTCAATGTTATTAAAGGCAAGTGTCACTGCTCATACTTGCACTAGGCAAGAGGCAACAGGTTTTCAAGGACAAGCAATGAATCCATCCACACTTAAAGGGGTAGTTCACCCAAAAATTAAAATTAGCCCATGATTTACTCACCCTCAAGCCTTCCTATGTGTATGACTTTCTTCTTTCAGACGAATACAATCAAAGCTCTTCCTAGCTTTATAATGGCAGTGAATGGAGGACAACATTTTGAAGCCCAAAAAAGTGCATCCATAAACAAATAATGTTGGGCAACAAACTCAAGCTCCATCATTTCTCTTTAAAAATTATTGTTTTAGACTTCTAATTCGTGAATGGTGTTTTGTTTTGTCAATACGTCATGCGTCGGGTCAAGGGTCACTCTTTCACCATTAATCGATGCGTACGGCCGTCTGTCGAAGCTAGCTATTTTAGTCGATAAAGTTCAATTCATAGCAATTAAACTTGAATCGATTGACAGCAGTGTTATTTTAGTATTTTTTTTATACTGGTTTATAGGTTTCATTAATATTTTTTGAATTTGCTTTCAATTTGATATATTCCATGTGCATTTTATTTTTGTATCTTTTCTTATTTATTTTAAATATTACTATTTAATATTAATATTTAACAGATTTTTATTTCAGTTTTAGTTAGATTTTTAGTTCTAATTTCCAATGAAGTTTTCATCCAATATTTACATTTTATTTCTGCTTTATTTCAGTTTTTTTTTTTTTTTATAGTTCTAGTTAACGATAATAACCCTGATTGACAGCCCTGCTAGTTGGCTCATCTCTTGCCTGGTTTTGATTGATTTGAACAGACCAAAACACATTAAACTGGCTTGTAACTCGTCACACATTATTTGTGCTACATGAATGATACCTCAACAATACACAATGGTGAATTTTGGGCAAGTATGACTGGAGAAAACAGGAAAGTATTGCATGGTTAGCCGCCAACACACTTTATAGCCCGTCTGCAGGTATGAGCTGGATGAGGTTTGACTGTACTGTATTGAAAGCAGCCCAGGTCTAATTAATCCCGAGAGACCAGTAGCGCTTGTTTTATCCTCTATCCTCACACCTGCTCTCTCAGCCAGAGTCCTGCCAGCTCCGGCACACATTTTCCTGCTCGCTCACCCCATTATGGCACCATATAGAGCCGAACAGGAGCTTTTTCAGTGGCTTTGTTCACAGAAGGGCCACTTCAATCCCTACTGTTGAAACTGAAAGAAGAAACACAGAAGGAAGATTATACAGTGTTCTCCAGTAGGATTCGCCTGACGTTTCAGAGCTTTTCAGCAGACGTCAACAGCTGGCACTGAGAAAATTGATTTGAATCGCAGATTGAGGAAATATTGGCTAATATTCGATGTTAGGCATGCATCAGTGAAACCACCTGAAACATGGTATATCCGCTTTCAACACCCTAAAGGCCAGAACCGCTAGCTAGTCAAGCTCCAAAACCATGATTTAGATGAGCTATGACTTTTACCAGAGGGAACTCTGTTAGCTGCATTACAGGCTTCACTGATGGGGAAGGTCAGAGTACTTTGCACATTTATTTTTATTTATTTCTATTTGCATGCAAGAGAATCTCTCCCGGATATTCAGATGTCCCACAGGTCAATGAATGCTTCACCCCATACGGCTAAATGATTTCCAGTTGTAAATGAATCAAAGATTAGTTGAGTAAGAAAAGAAAATACATGTTCAGTCTTTCTATTTTTATTAAATGCATTACTTGGCTTTTTTGTAATTAGTTGTGAAATTTACTAGCAGTTTCTGAGTGAAAATTGTTTCAAAGTATATCTTACACCAATTTGTTTTCAAGTTTAGTCATTTTAAGTCATTTTTGTTTGGTAGTGCAACATGACATATGTAGTACTTGTGTGTAACTATTATTTTGATAATCAACTAATCTGTAGATTATTTTTTTTTATTAATCAGATGAAAAATCCCAAAATGATTTAGTGTTAAATAAAAGATATATATATAATAATTGTAATCGAATTTTTGCACAATTATTGAACATTCTACCAAATATAGTCCTCCCAAAAATTTTGCAATTGTAATGCATGAACACAAATAATGTATTAATATCTATGTTTCCATCCACATATTTGTATACGTATTTTGGGTTATCACATAAAAAAAAACGCTGGATGGAAATGCCAAGATGTGCATAAATTCTAAAAGTGCACATAAAAAACGTATTCACTGAATTGAGGTGGAACATTATTTTACTCGATAAGACACATAAGAAATTATGGAAACACGTTTACCGCATAAATCCATCAATGCGCAACAAGAAACTCATGACTTTGCCTCAACAGAGGATGTGATTGGATAACTGGACTAGCGGACCAATCGCATCACGGGATCTCAAATATTGGTTTGGTGTTTCTGAAACGCCTGAGTCAAAGTCTGTCATCAGAATGATTTGGTTTAATTCCCTCCAGAAGCGTCTCACACGATTGTGTTTCCAAACACCAGCATCCGAACTCAAGAGAACATGACAGCGTTTATGGTTTCGTCTGTCGCTCTGAGACTCATTCATGATGGAGGAGAAAAGAGCCACAGTTTCTTCCCTGATTGAAACAACATCCATTTTTATTAGAGATATTTTGTGTCAGTTTAAAAGGAAGTGACAATTTTGTTGTCTTGAGCAATAGGCTATGTATTGTCTGTCAAAATGTCGGAGTGTTATTCATGGTCTGTTGTAGTAATTTTTCAATGTTCGATGGTTGAAGGGTGATTGTCATCTCATTGTACCCAGTTTTTGTAAATGCTTATTAGCCTGGGTTTCCCCATACTGTCTTTGCGCAGAGCGATTTTATTCACGCTGCTAGGCAGTCTGGATACCATGGACCAAATTTTCGCCTCATCTAGGGGACCAATCACAGAACGGGGAGGACGCAGCAAGACGATGATGACGTCTATGCGACACCGAAGCAGTTTGTTTATACCTATGGATCAAACATGGCAGCAGACGCGAAGTTACCTTTTGATGTAGCCTTAGACATTGTTCTAAGTAACGCAAATAAATCTCTAACCCATCGTCTTCTTCCTCGTCTAATTTCTTTCGCTCTACATACGTCATCTGGTATAATTGAAACGATTGGCTATGAGCTACGTACAGGCGCATTTGATAGACATTCGTAGCACCCAATAAACGGCTCTGGGCATTCCTAAAGCACGCCTCAAATACGAGAAAATGAACATGTGGTTCCCAGACCACGTCTCAATGTCAATGAGGCGTGGTCTGACGTTAGCCAGGCTAAAGGCTTATAGCATTCATAGAGAAAACCTTTGCTGATTGTTTACAGTTTAAAGGAAGTTACTCCATTAAAGGTGCAATATTCAGGATTTTTGCAGTAAAATATCCAAAAACCACTAGGCCAATGTTATATATTTGTTTAGTTGATTACTTACAATATCCAAAATGTTTTCAACTATTTGTAAATCGTGAGAAAATTGCGATTTTAACCAAGGAAACGGGGCGTGTGAGCAGGGGTGAGGAGTCGCCAGTCAATGGCGTCATATACGCGTTAGCCCCGGTTTCCGCCAGGTTTGACCTCGTACTGCGATAGTAACCACGGCGACAGACGTTGACAACTGGGTTATGCCCGTTATGCCTAGCAGGACGCTCACGCTGTTGTTGTTTTGTTCAAACATTATGGACCATGGCAAGCAGACTTTGAGACAAAAAGAGGACTAAACGAAGATCAACATCTTTCGAGATGCCGAGAGCTCCACGTCCGCGACTAACTTCGACTTCACAGAGACGCGAGTGCTGCATGTTACTTTATTAGACAGGTGAGCAAATGTACATAAAACTAATCAATGTTATTTAGTTCAACATGATGAAATGTTAGAATATGATCTGTATGTTATTCTAATGTTGATCTAGCTTAGTCTCATACAGCCAACAAACAAACAACCTAACCTAACTAACAACATTCAACACACTCAAATGCCGTTTACTGTGATATAGTGTAAAAGTGAAACAGCGCTTTGTTACCTCAAGTTTAATTCATCTAATAAACTGACCTGTGAGTAGTAATACTGTGCGTGTAGTTCGGTAGAATTAAATGTCCTTATTCCTTTAACGTTATATCCGCGGGACTCGCGTTGCGTGTGACGCTGGTATCGGTCTCTCATTAGCAATCGCGCCCAGCTTCACACCACAGTCATGTTAAAAACATCACTGTATTCACTCATCCATAAAAGATCCATCAGCTTGACGACAAGATCCATAATTCCGCTTAATGCGTAATATACGTCATTAATATACGCCTTTGTTATTGTAAGAGGTTAGCGACCCCTGGTGGCGAAAAATCCTGCGTATTGTACCTTTAATTCGTGCAAAGTGTAGTAGGGAAAGGGTGGATAAAGAATATGAATGGACTGAGAACTGTGTCTTACGGCCCAGTCTGAGCACCTGACATCTGCCTGATTGTGTCCAGAATCCAGATGCAGAATCCAGGGAGCAGTTCAGGACAACAGCCTGGAGTTATGTGTCAAACCAGGCCGCTAAATCCTGAGCTGTTGTCCACAAACAAACCACATTCTCACAGACGGGTCCAGATTTTGTCCAGGCGAGAGTGAAAGAGCAGTGCAAGATGAAGGCCATAACATCAATCATATCTATGACTCTATGATGATGGTCTTAAATTATCTGTTTGTTACTCTTTGCATATGTTTCCAACAGGGTTGTGCACCATTCAGAATTTAATTGAGAAAAACTTTTAATTAACAGTTCATGGATCCTGAATTGAGTTTTGGAACATGTTGAAAAAGCCTTGAAGTTTGAGAGTTTAAAATGATAGATTTTTATATTTCATCATATTTGATGCATCTTTTTTCGGACAAAAGGTAGATTAATTGAAACCCTTATGTAGGTCTAGAATTTATTATAAAGGTATTCATAATGTACATTTTAGTGCATTTATATATTTTCATAAATAGGTTAAAATGCATTATAATTTGCACATTCGTTGTTACACCTTAATTTGGTTGACGTGTTTTAATGCATTATTCTTTCTAAAGGTATAACAATAAATAGATTTAGTACGTATTCATGCATTATAACTGGTTAGAATTATTCATGAGACCATACAATGCATTATAAGGATAATTACAAGGCATAATCAATGCATTTCATCAATTAAAGTGTTACCGAACTCTTAATTTCCCAGAATGCATCACCTGTGCAATTCCCCTTACTGTTGTTCTGATTCAGATTCCAATTCAAGTCCTCTATTTTGTTACTAATTCACTTCAAATCCACACACATGAGTTGAATGGGAACTAATCTTTAATTTTGCACAACCCTTGTTTCCAAGCTAATCTTATAATTGGATCAATGCTTTCTTTGGCTTTTTAATTGTCAGACTAACAAAGCTAGATTGAGACGTTAACTGGTTCTTGATCCCTCTGACAGCGTTTCCATTGATCGTCTTTCGTGTGTGACGGTGGAATAAAAGTCTTTTCTGCCAGGATTCCTCATATCAGTTCTTCCCTACGTTAAACTTTTATGATTACAGTGGGAACGGGCATCTGTGAGGCATGTAATTACATAAAGCATTTGTTCTAGACGATTAAATAAAAACGCTTGCAAATAGTCATTCTCAAATGCTTTTAATATTGTGATATTTGGACACAGTGGAAGAATGTGGTTAAATCTCACGAAGCCTGTCATGAAATGTTCCAGTCATATTTCAGCCCAAATGCACTAGAAATAAAAGTGAATTTATATTTTGCAGAAAAAAGGTTAATCAAGGATAATCATGCCAAGATTAGATGACCTCTGCTTGTGCTGTGAGTCGCAACATGTTATTTCACTTTATTTACATATTTGCATAATTTTTCACAATTTTTGTGAATAAATAAAAGCTTGAATTTGAAATGCGAAAAGCTGGACGGTTTGAACATTTGAAATGGAAGAATTAAAGGCATAAATATTAGTATTGTAGTATAACAAAAAGAAAATAGTGTATTATCATCACATTATTTTTAAATGTACTGTACAATCACAATGTATGACTAAATAATCATAATATAACTTTTTGGGCAAGTTGTGCAGCGATTTATATATCAATCATTTTAAAATAAAAACAATCATAATAAGACACTTACTTAAAAAAAAAAGAAGATTTATTCACTTGCATGTCATGTGAGCATAAACCGACATCAGAGAACCTTGAATATGCGAATTTGTCGTTAAATATTAAAATATTAATTTAAAATCTCAGGGGGTATTTTAGCATTAAATATTTTACTTTTAAGAGGTTTGTCTGACAAAAAAGTTTTAGAAGGCCTACACTACAGTGATAAGACACGTCCAGTTTATTATTTATTTGTTAGTTTGTTTTTCCTTTTAATTTTGGAGTTAAATATTATATTATTTGGACATTTTATTGAGAGGTTTCCTGAGATCAAGTCATGGAAAATTAATATTATTATTTTAACTGATATTGAAATGGATATTATAAATATAATAGCTCAATGTATGAAAATATTTTAGATCATATTTTTCTTTAAAACTAAAACTAAATTTGGTAACACTTTATTTTAAGGTGACGTAATTACACGTTATATGTAACATGCATAACTAAACCAAAACCTAACCCAAACCGTAACTCTATAGCAAGTACATAGTTAATTAATTTAACTCAGTAGTTATTTGAGTTAGTATGATGGAACTACGTCATCTTAAATAAAATGTAACCCAAAGTTTTTGCTGTATTTGCAGCCCTTATAGCAAATATTATAGAAATATGTTCCAAATCAGAAAAAAAATAAACTTTCATGGTTTCTCTTCTTTTAGTTTGTGGTTGCATGCGTTTAATTTATACGTTCCCTTTTTTTCCAGTTTGTTCGTAGTTCATGTAAGCACATCTGAGGACTCCAAGCTGTGTGTGTGTGTGTGTGTGTGCGTGTGTGTGTTTGCTTGCACACGCCCGTGTTTCCTATAGGTCTCAACCGCTTCCTCTTCCATTGCAATCCATCCGTATTCACAGAGGGGATCAAAATCCATCCCTTCCCCGGCTCACGCAGGTCATCCATCACTTTTTCCATCTCAGTGAAATCTGCTGCTCACCACAAACCTGAAACACGACACAGTGTCTTCCTAAACTTCTTATCCCACTGCCAACTACAACACCACGATGCTGACTGTCCTAATTTCATATCCCATTCCTCGTATCCCATTCCATGGTCCATTTTATCGGGTCATTCTGAAGTTTCCATGCTGGTGGAGTTGAGTACTCGTGTCTTTATAGTTCTGGTGCTGACTGAACTTAGTCTGAAATCCCACTGTAAAAATGTTCCTATAGCCACTAAAAGAATATCTGTCTGCTTGCATGTTCGGAAAGGATTGTGTCAGTGTGGAGTGATATATTAAGGCTGTCTGCGCTGTAGGAATCAACTTTCCTCCTGTGTAATATCTTATTCCTTCAATCCCACTGCGCTGCTTCAGCCCTTTACAATATATCCATGCAATTGGCATGTCCAGCTCACAGGTGAAGACTTTATTACAGTACTTGCATTTAGTGGCGTTTGCTCAAGCATACCTATTACTAATGCTCATACTTCTAAACATACATTTTTTAAGCTCAATCAGGGCTCTAGCAATGCCGAGGAAATGCATGATGAACTAATCAAATGTGTTCTTTGAATGCAATGTAAGCAGCTTTAGATAAATGCATAAATCTAAATATACAGGTGAAACTCGAAAAATTAGAATATCGTGCAAAAGTTCATTTATTTCAGTAATCCAACTTAAAGGTGAAACTAATATATTATATAGACTCATTACATGCAAAGTGAGATATTTCAAGCCTTTATTTGCTATAATTGTGATGATTATGGCTTAGAGCTTTTTTTATTAGAATATTGTGAAAAGTTTTCATATCTGTAAGCCAACTATAACAAATAAAGGCTTGATTGAAATATCTCACTTTGCATGTAATGAGTCTATATAATATATTAGTTTCAGCTTTTAAGTTGAACTACTGAAATAAATGAACTTTGCACGATATTCTAATTTGAGTTTCACCTGCACATGCGTCTCTCTCGTATTGACTACATGACATGCGTGAATCGCTGGACGTGGCTCAAGAGGTTATGATATAGAAGTAGGCGTTGATCTCTTTTGTCGTTTTGGAAGCTTGGCTTCAATAAAAGCTGTTTCTGGACTAACAAGGAAGCTTTGAGTTCTGAAACTTGCAGGATATTTGTATAGTATAACGACCTCTTATATGTCAAAAGATCAAGGAAAATATGGAAAACCCCTTTAGTTATTAATTCTGTCAAACGAGAGCCTTCTCACTCTAAAAAATGCTGGGTTGTTTCAACCCAAATTTGGGTCAAATATGGACAAACCCAAATGTTGGGTTAAAAATGCAATTCAAAAATTTACAGGTGAAAGTGAAAGTTGAAGTTGGGTTAAAATTTGAAATTACATTTCTAACCCAACATTTAGGTTTGTCCATAATTTACCCAAATTTGGGTTAAAACAACCCAGCATTGTTTAGAGTGCACCATTATGTACCAGCATTTTTATATACAGTGTAAAATATGCATTTTTTGAGTTCCTTGACTAGCACCTTGATGTTTCCTTCTCAAAGTCTTGAGGCCGAATGCACCACACCTCTGTTTTCTGCCATAGTCAGTGGAATTTCAAATGTGTCTATTTCTTCCCATCATGAGGCATTTACCACTGCAAATGTACAAGCTTTTAGCATTGTCCCCAAGAGCCTCGTAAAGCAGTGAGATGGCAGCTTCCATGAGCTCATGGCGTGAGCAGTCGCAGTGGTTATTAATGAGGCTCATGGATGGAGACCCGGCTCGCTGTCTCAGGAGTTTTGCACCATACGCCCGCTCTGGCTTTGGAGTTGTTGGTTGTATTTTGGAACAAGCTGGGTTGGCAAAGGTACAGAATAAACTATTAAAACCCTTCTGAGGAAAACAGGCCAGAATGTTTTGAATAGAAGATGTTTTGCAATCGTTAGATTTGAATTTCATGTTTTTTTCACTGATTCTTTAGATGTTGTTGCACTTGCAGAGCAGAGAAATGGCATTATATACAAATGTATAATCATAAAACAACTGGTGACACTATAATGCATTATAGACTAGTACATATAGAACATAATGCATTAGCTAACATAAACCAACAATAAACAATATATTTTTACAGCATTTATTATCTTAGTAAAAATATAATTGTACATGTTAGTTCAAAGTACATTAAATAATGTTAACAAATACAACTTTTGATTTAAAAAATGCATTAGTAAATGGGTAACACTTTACAATAAGTTTCATTAGTTAACTACATTAGTTAGCATGAACTAATAATGAATTGCTCTTATACAGCATTTATTAATCTTTGCTAATGTTAATTTAAACATTTACTAATACTTTATTAAAATCTTGTTAACATTAGTTAATGCACAGGTAACTAACATGAACAAACAATCAACAGCTGTATTTTTATTAACTAACATTAACAAAGATTAACAAATGTATTGCTCATGGTTAGTTCATGTTAGTTAAAACATTAACTAATGTTAACTAATGAACCTTATTGTAAAGTGTTACCAGTGAATGTAGAAATGAACATTGACTAATATTAAGAAATGCTGTAGAAGTGTGGTTTACTCTTGGTTCATGTTTACTAATGCAGTTGATTATAACAAATAAACCCTTATTGTAAAGTATTAATAAACAATCTCCAACTGAAACCACATTGAAAGCAAATCTGAAAAGTTTTTAGTTCACATACTTCACTGTTAAATTAAGTTTCCTAAAGGGGGTTTTCACAGTTTGATGTCATAGTCAGAAGAACCATTTTTGGTTCCTCAAAGAACCTTACATTGAACTGTTCTTAAAATAACATAACAATAAATAAATAAATGTCTTAGTATAAATAAAAAAATATATTGTGTGTAATGGAAAGGTTCCATGGATGTTAAAGGATCCTCATGGAGCCACAGATGTCGTTACAGAACCTTTATTTTGTGTAGAGTTTAGCTTTGAAATCAATAGGTCCCTGAATAGCAGCTTTATCTTCTCAGTTTGACCCTGATTTACCACACAAATGATTGAGGTACACAACTCCATATACATTATTATGATTTCAACGCGTGTGTGTGTGTGTTTTCTCAGAGTGTGTAGCGCAGGTCAAACCCGGGGCATGACAGCTGTGAAGTCTAAAAGAAGCTTCAGAAACAGTTGGTCTGATAGTTTCTCTCCACAGGTTGTTCATTCATTCGGGACGGGCTGCTGAAAGACGTTTGTTTGCATTTGCTCGGCATGTTGAGAAGATCCCCTTATGATCCACCAGCTGTGCTTATTCACTCTGTGCAACTGGAAATAGATTTTAAATTGTGTTATGGTCAACTTTTGATTGTTAAACTGTTTGAAGCAATTGTTTAACTATTTATTTCTTATTGAATTTTGTGAATTTCTCATTTAGGATCATGAATGTGCATGCAAAGTTTAAACACATAGTTTGTTTTGGAAAGGCTGTACAAATTTTGGTTTCATCGATTGTGTTTGTGGTCAAATTGACCCCCATTGGTTTCCATGCAATTTGCCAAGAATTTACACTTTGAAAAACAGCAAGAGTCGGGAAAAAACAGAAAACCTTTATTGTAGCTTGACAATCATCAAAATGGAATAACAAGATTTTAACACAATTAACACAAAAAGGGTTAAATCTGTGTTTGGTAGCCAATACAGTCCTCAGCCACTTAAACACTGACAAGTAATTAAGAGACTGAAAGTCATTGTTCACTGAAAACTTATTGACTAAAAAATCGATTAGAATTTACTCTGAAAGAATTTTCACTCAGAAATTGATGGTGAATTTCACAAATAATTACAAAGGCAAGGCAAGTAACACATTGGGCTCTATCTTGCACCCGGCGCAATTGACTTTGTACACTGACGCATGTATCATTCGTATTTTGCACCCGTGCAAAGCAGGCTTTTCCCTCCACAGGCGCACGCCGGTAAACTAGGAAATGAACTTGCGCTCCCTGGGCGGTTCAGCGCAAAAAAGAGGCGTGTTTCGGCGCAAACATTCCCTAGTGCTATTTTGCAGTTCCAGAAAACAATTGCGCCACTGACCAGAAAAAACCTAGTCTAAAGTCAGTGGCGCGTACATTCAGATTCTATTTTAAGCGTGCATGCTTGGCCATAATACAGAGTGTGAACAACGCGCATACACTGTAGATGATTCTCTCATCTACACAGATGCATTTTACTTTTTGCAAATGATATATTATTATAAGGAAAAATATTAAAACACGAGGGAAATCATTGTTGTGTCCATGACGATGGGAAAAATAGGCAAGCTTACACATTTACCCAAATTATTATATGCATGTTTAACCGAAGCTAATTTGGCTGGGTTTGTCCCGTCCCCAATGTCACTTCTCTTTCTTTTACGGCCCTGACGAGAACATCGATCTCCTCGGCTGAGAACCGATTCTGAAGCGCGCCTGGTAAATGCGCCGTTATAATAGTATTGCGCCATGGAACAAGCGCGCCTCGTTCATCGTGCTCTTAAAGGGAATGTGATATGACGCTCTTATTGGTTTGTTTCCTGTTACGCCCAAACCACACCTATGAATAATGAAGCTATTTCAGACCAACCCCTTTTAGATTTGCGTCGAGCGCAAGAGTCATTTATCCCGCCGGTTAAAGAGCAACAGCGCCGAGATCCGCCCACAAAGTTACTTGCGCTTCGCGCTTGACACTTGCGTTTTAGATCGTTAAAATAGGGCCCATTGAATTCAACATTCAATTTTGAAGTAGATATACTGAAATAGAATCTTCTTGTTTAAAAACTTAATTCATCTTTGTTTTATTTACAACAGTAACATAATTAAAACAATGCATGGAATGGAATCTGTAATTGATTATTGGTGTTGAATTCAGCAGCGTTTCCATGTGGGCCTGATTATGTGCTGCTTGTATCTCATTAAACTTTTGTTGAGTAGCTTCCCAATATGGTCTGTGTTTCAGATGAAAAACTAACAGAACTCCGCAACTTTCCTGTGTTTCTTTAGCTGATCAATAGGAAGGACAAGGCCACGTTTGACAAGCTGGACTACCTGACGTCTAAAGAGCATAACTACGTCAGGATGAGAGAGTACATCCGCTCCCTGAAGATTGTGTCCTGCATCCCCTACCTGGGTGAGTCCTCATCTCTTCTCTCTATCTCACACTCTGTTCCATTGCATGGTCCGAACCGAGTTCAATTGCTCTCCCCTCCCCCTGCCACCGCTGGATTGTGTTCACATTATATTGTTTGGGTCCGAACCGTGATGCTTTTGCATCATCGAAGCAGCAGGTGTTTACCCCTGTTGTTTGCTACTAGGGCTGTCACTTTTGTGAAAAAATGCTGATCGATTTTTGAGACATAAATGTTCATTGAATCGATTGTAAAATCGATTTTCCATGTCTAAAGAAGTTTCCATTTTCAGCGCCAAATATAGGCGAATCCACGGACAACTAACAGGCATTAGGACGAGCGTAAAGAGGGCGCTTGAGACGCGCACAAGTCAGCAATACTTCTGATGATTTATTGGCATGAAGTTTCGTGCACAATGACAAACAGGAGCGCAAGATTCTCGAAAAACAATAAGCAGAGTGGACTGCCATAACATCAATGAAAAACATGACTGCAGGCTTCGACATGGCTGTGTTTACGATTAGAAATGTCAAACAAATTTCGCCTACGTAGGCGATTGTAGGCCGAATCTGTATCTGTATGCATGAGACTGTCTGAATACCGGTAGAATTTACATTTTTGTTGTAAAAAGAGACACATTATGCAGAAGTATAGTATAGTTTGTATGTGTGTTTGTCAGAGCCTGCAGTTGCTGTGTGACGCGGGCGTGTCGTGACGAGCTGGACGCGTTCCGAGAGAAGACCGTTAAAATCGATTCCCTATTTTCATTTTCGATACTTGTGTTGGTTGGTCCGATCGATTGTGCAGTCGATTTTCGAACGTAAAGTGACAGCCCTCTTTGCTACCTGCAATGCAGGAGAACACGGTGAAATACATTGTAGTAGACTGGGTTTCTCATGTTGGGGTTCTCATGTGAGGAAATGCAGTGATGAGATTGGTTCTTAGGTCACGTGACTTAGTGTAATCAGGAAGCTCGGAAGTGAGCTGTGTCTGTGTGTGTATATGTGGCTTTTCTCTGGCAGTTCCCAGTAAAAGCTATTGTGTTATTTCAACCACCGGTTTCAGTATCTTATTCGAACCCTCAAGATGTTACATACATATCATTGCTCATCTCACTTTTTACATTTTGGTCTTTGAACCTTTGGCTAACAGCACTTGCGTCTGTCTGCCGTGAATGTACTGCAATTCTAAAGAGTGCGGGAGCCGAAATGTGATATGCATTCTCTCTACTTGCAGCCCATCAGTCACGCTTGTAGGGCTGTCGCGATAACTACACCCTAACTGGAATAATAGATATTATAAGTTTATCTTCTTTTTGCTCCTTTTCATTTCTTTTCAAAAGAATGAAATAAAAAATATGAATGAATGAATGAATGAATAACTACAGGCTACACCCTTCGTACCATGTGTACAGGGCTTGGGTGCCGCGTTGCATTCTGGGACGTGGCGGCCATGTTGACAGCTTCGCGAATGTAAACATACAGCAAGTCGAACGAGGAGAAGCAACAGAGTTGGGAGAAAGAAAAGAAAAAAAGATGTTAAAATCCCTTAAAGGATGTGGAATTTACCAGGATACGTTAAATAGGGAAGCCAGGGACCGTTGTGGACAAAATCGGCACTTTTAACAGTTTGGATCCATATGAAATTTCCAACAAACAGTGGGAACACAGTGACTTAATCCGGACAAAGGTAAGCTGCCCTCCACCTAGCTGCTAGTTTAGTAACAGTTAGTGCTAACAACCATTCACACATGTAATGTACTTTTAACTATGTGTTTCAGAAGTGTAGTTAGTAGCTGTTTTAAGCAAAACTTAAGTTAGTAAGCAAAACGATGCTTAGGGCAAGGGGGTAGCAACAGGACAACAGTTCAGAGACTGACAGGTCCGATGGAAGGGCTAACGTTAATGTTATGAGAGTATTAAAATAGGGGATATTTTACAGGAAAAAAATACTAAAACGGGAAGACAGCGGGAAAAGAGCTCAAATACGTGAGAAACCCGGAAAAAATGGGAGGGTTGACAGCTACTAACTACAGTTTTGAAACACAGTTAAAAGTACATGTGTGAATGGTTGTTAGCACTAACGGTTACTAAACTAGCAGCTAGGTGGAGCGCAGCGTACCTTTGTCCG
This sequence comes from Rhinichthys klamathensis goyatoka, assembly GCF_029890125.1. Taxonomy (NCBI): domain Eukaryota; kingdom Metazoa; phylum Chordata; class Actinopteri; order Cypriniformes; family Leuciscidae; genus Rhinichthys; species Rhinichthys klamathensis. The sequence goes on along the minus strand of NW_026607255.1, from coordinate 81,262 downwards.
GATTACTGTGTTCCCACTGTTTGCCGACACTTTGTTGGAAATTTCCAGCCCGTTCTCATCCTTTGGCGTCATACATGTGACGCTTGTACATTTCGTTGAAATCTTACGCACATGGCATCCTTTAGCATCAATATGAGACGCAGAACCCAAGGCGTCATACAGGTGACGCGCGTGTAAATCCAACGCACATGGCATCGTTTAGCGTGAATATGAGACGCAGATCCCAAGGCGTCATAACCGTAACCCGACCCCAGACCTAAACCTACCCATAACAGTGCGTGTTATATTGACGCTAAAGGATGCCATGTGCGTAAGATTTCGATGAAATGTCATATGGCGTCACCTATATGACGCCAAAGGATGAGAATGCGTTGGAAATTTCATATGGATCTAAACCGTTAAAAGTGCCGATTTTGTCCACAACGGTGCCTGGTTTCTCTATTTAACGTATCCCGGTAAATTCCACATCCTTTTAGGGATTTTAACATCTTTTTTTCTTTTCTTTCTCCCAACTATGCTGCTTCTCCTCGTTCGACTTGCTGTATGTTTACATTCGCGAAGCTGTCAACATGGCCGCCACGCCAAGTAATGACGTCACGACGCCCAAGCCCTATTGAATGTTAAATAAGTTAGTAATGATAACAAGACTGTTTATCATGGTGATTTGTACAGAGGCTTCGTGGATTTGGACTTAAGCCTGAACAGACAGTGAATGAGATCGACTGAGCGCGTGCGATTGCCTGCGTCTGTCTTTGTCATGTATATTCGTGAAAAGGTTGCCGTTTGTCGTATATATATTTGTCGTATCATCCTTTTAACAAGTAAGGGTGTTTACCATGAATGGCGTCAGCGCTGGTCAGCATTACACAGCGCGAAAAAGCCGTGGGGGGAAAAAAGCAGTGAGTCACGCACTGAATCAATGCCATTGGTCTCTATTAAGTGAAGCATTGCTTCAGCTTTGCCCAAAATCAGAATTGCTGGTCAGCTGAGCCTTGAAAAGTGGAGCTCAAAGTTACAAAATAATTAACACCTTGTATCATTACATCTATCATTTAAGGAATCAGCGTTTTTGGACGTTTTCGTTTAATGACTCACTCAAAGAGAGTGTAACAATGTAACTGCACACTGAGTGACAAGTCTTTCAAAAACTTTCATTTTCAGGAAAGTGAGTAAGAACAGACACAAACACTGAGATGTATTGAATCGTACGTCATCAACAGGGCTTGACATTAACTTTTTTGCTCACCAGCCGCTGTGGCTAGTGGTTTTCCAAAGTTACTAGCCACTCAGCATTTTCACTGGCCGCAATTTTGACATCGATACCATGGGGAAAAACTGCCATATAGATATTTTCAATATTATCTCATAATTAGACAGCAGGTATATTACGCTGCTGTCACTTTAAGACCTGATGCACAGATCCATTACACTATTACACATGTGTTTTCTTTCTCAACTGTTTACGTTCACTTAGTCAAGTCAAGTCACGTTCATTTATACAGCGCTTTTAACAATATAGATGGTTTCAAAGCAGCTTTACAGTGATAATAGGAAATTAAAGTAACAGAGATTGTTGTTTGTCACTCGCTGTCAGAGAGATGAGTGAGAGAAAGAGCAGCTGGTATCGTGTGTCTATTCTTCGGAAAAAATAGTATTGTAAGCGTTTCAGATATTTCAGTGTCGATATGTATCGAAAAAACGATATTTTTGACAACACTAAATTGCACTTAGTTTATTAATTTAGATGCCTTTTTTAAAAGACTACAGTTGAAAAATGTATATATAAAATTCAACCTGGCAAAGTGGCTAGTAGGAGAGAGTGTGTTACGCCACTGCTGAAATACACACGCATTTGGCGGGTGTTAAAGTGTAAATTATGTGCTTACTAAACATAAAGATAAGAACTGCCCTCAATTGTTTTTTTTTAATGTTTTTTATACCAAAATGCTGCATATAATATTAAAAGTTGGTATGTTTTACAGTGGTTTTAAGCACGCCCCCTCCATTCCACTAGGCTGGGCGTGACGTCATAAAAGGGACTCCAAGCTTAGCTGTCTATGCTCAAGACATAGACCGTTAGTCTAAACGGCAAGTAGGCTAGCAGTTCTATTGGAGACCTAGCTAGCAAAAATGGTTAAATAAAAGTGTATTAGTTTTTATGTTTTATCCCTAGGTATTTCTAGTTTGCGGGAGTCCCGCGAATCGTTTTATTCTCCCTCAACCCGAACACACAGAGTGAGTGCATAACCGCCCACGCTCCCTCTTATGACGTCATCACCCTGTTACTGTAAAAAACATGCTACCTTTGAAGAAACCCCAATAAATGTTATTTTAACGCATTTTAAGACAGAAATTTTTACATATATACACATTGAGCACTTTAATTTACACATTAATTGGTTGTGGTGGTTAACCTGCAATTTACACTTTAATGTCAAGCCCTGGTCATCAATAGGAGTTCACTTCCACGATTTAGTACAATTGCGTTCGAATCAGCAGAACCGTACCGTACTTCACATGAACTGTTCCCCAGATGCAGACTCGGGAATGGTTCACGGTTGTGCACCCGAGCTCGGAAAAAAAATTTCACAGCATCCAAACAAACCGAACTCTAACGTCAACCAAACATTTTTAACATCTCCTTCTCGACCAAGGGATCAGGGTTTGGCTGGTTAGTGAAGCCCAGATCATGAAAGACACATGTGTTTTGTTATCTTCCTTGGAATAAGTATTCCCAGCATTTGAATATGAAACAGGTCTTATTATTTTAGACATTTTTCAATGTGTTCCCATGTTCTCTCACACTAATGCATGTTGAACCCTAGTATTGTTTGTGCTCTGAACTCTAACAGAGATCACACGCGTACGGTTCTCATTACCTCACAGATTCTCAGTAAGTCTGGAGACTCAACAATAAATTGATTCCAAACCTACAGCAATATCAATGATCCGAGATTGCTGGAAACGGTCTCATATTCTTCAGCACTTAGTCATTTACAGCTGCTGTTCTTATTTAACTCAGATTGGGAGAAGATTGAGGGATGCCGCATGGCACAGATTAGATAGTCTGGGTTTGATTTGTAGTAACGTAAAGGTGCTATTTCCCCAGGATTGTCTGAGAAATGATATTTTGATAACTTGACATTTTGACAACCTTTCTTGGACATGCTCATGTTTTTGCAGTTTTGTTATTGGCATTGGCATCACATGGTAGTTTTGCATAGCCAAACCTTTGACTGAACATCATACACTAAAAAGGATAAACATCCTTAGCAGCTCAATCTGGAATCAAGAACCGTTTACTTGGACAGTAAGATATTGTTTGTGTGACTTGTAACGTAAGCAACCACCATTGTAGTTTTTATGTGCAATTGAGATGATAATTGGCAGGCATGGAGAAACACTGAAACAGCATTGTTTCCATGCGTGCATGCGACATGTCTGTGGGAGTGTTGTTTGAGAGTTTAAAGTTGTTTTTTGGACTAAAAAGTGGTGCTTTTAATGTTTGCTTAGTGAAGATAAAAGAAAGAAAGAACACAATTTTCATTAACGGCCCTTAAATCTTGGACGCATTGACCAGTTTGATTGTAAAATAGTTGACTGTGTACTGTAGGTGAGATTGGCATTCAATGACCATGTTTACATGTACACCAATAATGGCATTATTTAATTTGAGTAATGTTTTAATCGCAGTAAGATATTTACATGACACAAGCAGAACTCTTCACTCCAGTTTACATGCAATTTTCATTATTCTGATTATTTGCTAATAAGTATGGTTATACCACACTCAGATAGGCATAGTTTTTAGTTTGCATTAGATCGAGGTATTGCGTTTACATGAGGTAAAATTGAATCGCAATATTGGCAATTGCAATCTTTTGGTGGCTTTTTTCTCATTTTGATTTGCTTAATTAACTGAATTTATGCATTTAGCTAGACTTGTAGTCAAGACCGCCTAAACCGAGACCAAGACACTACCAAGACCAGAGGGTATCGAGACCAAGACCAAGTTGAGACCGGAGGGGAAAAAAACAGACTAGTGTTGTTGACGCTAAGCAATAACTTGCAAGATTTTGTTTTGCATTGCCTGCCTATCTCTGCTGATTTCGAAGTCTCCAAATAAATCCATTCTGCAACTTTTTAATACATAATTATATTTTTAAAAACGAAATTATAGGCTTAAGTGCAGGATCCAAAAGTTGGTATTTTTGTCGCTATGGTTACACACACACACACACACACACACACACACACCGTTGGCGGTGCGCTCAAAGTCTTTTGTCAGTTGTGCAGTTACCCAAAATCTCCTGAATGAAGTTAAAACCCATCATGTCACTGATATGTGTTTTACTAAATATTAATACATCAAAAACTGTACATGATATGTTTTTTTTAAATCAAGTGATCAAAGTGCTTGTTGCCGCTGCGATCAGTGGCGCGGATACTGTGTTTTCTCGCGTGGCTCGCGCACACCGCACTGTCTTCACTCGGACGTGTGCTTCAATCCGTTGCGGATATCGTCGTGGATATTGTAGTATGGTATTGCTAAATTCCCCGACCACTATGTCGGTCTGAGACAGCGAGACCTAGACAAGACCAAGAGGTCCGAGACCAAGACCAAGACCAAAGACCGTTAAGGCCGTGACAAGACCGAGACCACGTAAAAACCGGTCTCGAGACATACATCACTACATTTAGCAGACACTTTTGTCCAAAGTGACTTGCTAAAGAGGAACACAAGCAATTCTCCAAAGAGCCAATGATATTTGTAATATACAATGCCAGGTTTATTACATAACTAGATTTGGAAGCAAGCTAGATAATAATCATCATATCATGTAATTACTTTGCTGAAAATATTAAATCGATTGGCTGCCCTACAAAAAAGCTTCAAAGAATAAACCAGAAAACAAGGGATGTTTAGTATGAGAACTGACTGACCCAGGGCAATGTCATGCTTTGTGCATAAACTCACTTATACCTTCATGTGTTGATGTGACCCAGCTCATGGTATTCAGAGTATTAAAATTCCATGTCATGCTGAACAATCAGTGTGTTGTTCGCTCTTTTTTTGTCTGCTTACGGTAAACATGAGCAAAATGATGGCTTGCGCACTGCTGCCACAAAAGCCATCATCGTCTGTTCATAGTTCTAGTATCTCAAAAACGTTTTATTTAGCTGTGCACTCACTTTCCAACCACTCCACAACTGGTTTACATTCATTTTAAAGTCGGCATGAATTGAAAAGTAATCTTATTTTTACTTTCTTAATACAGGCTTCCATCATGATGCACTGATGCATGTTATTCTAAGGACTTCCGAGATACTTTTTACAGTTCAGTTAATTTCTTATTAATAAATTCAATTCCACCCTTATTTTTAAGTCCTGTTTCAATTGGAAACACAGAAGTAAAATGTGTTGCAAATGGCATTTTATTTCAAAGTTTATAACTTTTGTTGTGACCTGCATAATAATATATGCATTATCCAGATAATCTTCGCAAATTAATGCAACTTTTATGAATTTTTAAAGCCTAAATACAATCTACAAGTTAGAAAGTTTGAGTTGGATTAGTTTGCAAGAGCGTGAGTGTAAACACAACATGGCTGTGAAAGCGACTAGTGAGTAGATGGATATTAATACTGATTTTAATGTATTTTCCAGCCATTAACAAGGTTTTCCTCATTTGGAAACGAATGTTAAAGACACCCTTTTTCATTCATAACAACCAAGATGTTTGAGCAGCAAAGTATTGGGATTGTTCTCTTACAGGACAAACACTGAGTCTCCCGTAGGGCCCTTAGAGCCTTTGACCTTTAGAGGCTTGAACAAACGAACACATTGAGCTTTGAACTCAGTCCATCTGTTAGTCGTTCTCGACTCGTCTCTCATGTTTACTGTAATGTAGTCTATAGTGCAAGTCTTGTCTTTTGCAGTTTATCACAAAAGAGCAAAACTGCAGTAGCTGTACATCATTTATTGGAACATTCTGTAAGTATAAACACAACCATACTTTGAGTTACAAAAACAAACTCGCTCATTGGCCCTGTTCACACCTGGTATTAAGATGCGTTTTGGTCGATTGGATCACAAGTGGACGATGTTAAATACAGGTGTAAACTGGGTCTAAAAGTTTTGTGCTTGTTCTCTGGTCGTGTTCATATGTAAATTCCAGGAGCTTATTTCGTCCATTAGATTGAAAGATCTGAAAAAGCCCATAGATTTACCCACCTGTAGACCCTCCCCTCGAAGAAATCAGGACAGAAGTGGTCAAAAATGGACAAAAGAGGCGGATTAAAACACCAGGGGCCCTATTTTAACGATCTGAAACGCACGTATCAAGCTCGAAGTGCAAGTAACTTTGTAAGCAAGTCTGTTGCTATTTTACCGGCGGGATAAATGACTCTTGCGCCCGACGCAAGTTTAAAAGGGGTTGGTCTGAATAAGCTTCATTATTCATAGTGGTTTGGGCGTCACGTGAAATAAACCAATCAGAGCGTCATCCAGCATACCCTTTAAGAGCAGGTGCGCATGTTGCATGGCGGATTGTTATTATTATGGCGGATTTACCTGGCACGCTAGGAGCGGTTCACAGCCGAGGAGACCGATTTTTTTTTTTCCTGGTTCTTGACGGACAAACTCATTTGTCAGATGTCCTTATATACATATGTGTCTTGCCACTATTGGGCAAACAGGTCTGATCCGTCATTACTACAATTAGCCTGAAAAATGTGGGTAAATGTGTAAGCTAGATTTAGGCCTAATTTTTTTTACATCTTCATGGACACCACAATGATTTCCCTCATGTGTTAATATTTTTCCTTGTTATAATGTATGATTTGCAAAAATAAAAACTGCTGCATCTGTGTTGATGAGAGAATCCAAGTGTATGCGCGTTGTGCACCCGTTACATTATGGCCAAGCATGCGCGCTTAAAATAGCATTATGAACAACGCGCGACGCGCCACTGACTTTAGACTAGGCTTTTTCTGGTCAGTGGCGCAATTGTTTTCTGGAACTGCAAAATAGCACTAGGGAATGTTTGCGCCGAAACACGCCTCCTTTTTGCGCCGACCCGCCCAGGGAGCGCAAGTTAATTTCCTAGTTTACCGACGTGCGCCTGTGGAGGGAAAAGTCCGCTTTGCGCGGGTGCAAAATAGGAATGATACATGCGTCAGTGTACAAAGTCATTTGCGCCGGGTGCAAGATAGGGCCCCAGGTGTTAACAGGAATGTGTCTCCCTCGTCTACTTGTGATCCGATCGAACTAAAACACACATTTTAATACCAGGTGTAAACAGGGTCATAGCTTCTACTGTTTATACAGATGGTTTCCAAACAGGACTCAAATGAGTGAAATCATTCATGGACATGAATGCTGTTACAGTACATTAAAATAGTCAGTAATATACAAGACACACATCTTTTGTGATGCTTGCAGAGGCTTTGTGTTTGTGGTTTAAATGTCTCTTAATTTACAATTTAACTATAGGTGCATACACAATGACTAGGTTCAATTTACCTCTAAATGTTGGCAGAATTTTTATTGTTGCCTGAAAAATCCCTTTAAGATGTCAAAAAATCCTGTGTATAGTCCACTTGTCAGGGCACAACTGCAACAGTACACATCATTAAAAGTCAATGCTACAGTATAAATGGATCAAATAAGGAAGAGACTTTGCGTTTGTGCTACTAAAATTAGCCTAGTCATTGAAGTTTACAGAGGCTTCGCTTTTGGGATTTAAATGTTAGTTTAGACAGTTCGTGTCTCTTTATTTACAATTTAGCTTGTAAATAGGTGCATACACAATAACTAGACTAAATTTGAGTTTTAACACCAAAAATCCCTGTAAGATGTCCAAAATTCCTGTGTAGTTCACTTCCCAGGGCACCGTTGCAATTTACCTTTTATTGGAAGTAAAAGCTATAAACGGATCAAATGAGGAAGAGACTTTGCATTTGTGCTACTAAATTTAGCTGAGTCATTGAAGTTTACGGAGGCTTCACATTTGTGATTTAAATGTGTTAATCGGCCAATTCACATCTCTTAATTTAGATGGTAAATAGATGCATACACAATAACTAGGCTAAATTTACTTTTAAATGTTGATTTTTTTTTGCATATAAAATCCCCTTTAGACGTCCAAAAATCCTGTGTAGTCCACTTCACAGGGCACAATTGCAACGTACCCTTTTTTGAAATTCAATGCTATAAATGGATAAAATGGTATGAGAACTGAATAATTTGAACTGTTTAAATTCCTCGGTTAGTACACAACATATTGTGTTTTACAGCACTAATGTAAACTCAAACTAACAGTTCTTTTCTTCAAGGTTAGACTTCTTACAGTGAGAATGAGGTTAGGTGCCTGTTAAGATCAGGTAAACATATACCCCCATTTTAAGCGCACTTGTAATGACGCACACGATGCTGTCCAGCTTCAGGTCACGTTGCCAGGTTCGTCTGACTGAAGATTGTAAAGTTTTACTAGCTTTTCACTTGCTCTTTATTGTCCACAGAGCCTGGACACCATTGGGACCTCTGTCTCCAGGAAACCCAAAAAGTCGTGTCTCCTTCATGAAGTCATATTTTTGGATTTTGGATATGTATGACTGCATATTAAGAATTCATAAGCCTCATAACGATCAATACAAAAATAACATTAACAATGCACTATTTACAACGTCTTTTGAGTTACGGCATGTTAGATTTAGCATTTTCCTTCACGTGATGTTTCTAATGGAAAGTGTTGGGATTTGGCCGGATCATCATAGTGACCTTCTTCAAGGAATACGAGCCACCGCGGAACTCGGCCCAGTAAACTCCATCCTGGTAGCGGCTGCGGTAATGCCCACCGCGGTACCACACGCCATTCAGGTTGGAGTGGGCGCAGGCGTTGTACCACCAACCACCCTTCTGATAGTGGGCACAATTTCCTGTATGAGAGGAAATGAGGCTTGAGTTAGTGAAAACTGTGACTTTTGTATTTTGATATAGAATTCCACACTGTTACACACTGATTCTATTTAGAATGCTGCAGTGATGATGTCATTTTGTTTGCAACCCGGAATTTGGAATCATCCTGGTTCGCTTTACTTCCAGCCAGTTGGCTTTTGGATTATTGCAGAAAATAATCTAAACGAACAACAACAGTTTTGTTCATCAAGATAATCTTCACAAATGAATTTTGAAGCCTTAATGACGAAGTAAAAAGCTAAAGTTTGGCTGTAAGGAACTACACCACAGTTGCATGACTTCAACAAAACCCATTGACTGCGTTTTTGAACTCCCAGTTTCTGGGTTTTAGTACTCATTTCTGCAGCACTGTAGCGTTAGTACATTTTTAGCCCTTATTGGACAATGAAACTATGCAAAGATCTCTGTATAGAAGTTGGTTGTGATACGGACAGAATTGCTCTGATACCTGCGTACGCGTCATGATCTCGGTCTAAGGTGGTGAACTGTTTCCCGTTGTGCCAGGTGAGCGAATCTCCGGCGTTTCCATGGTAACGGCCCACCTTCAGCTTGTAGAAGTCCGCCTCTGGCTCCAACCGGAAACTGGCGTATTCTGCGAACGTCTTTCTGCCTGACCAGTCCTCGAGTGTCACCAGCAGCTTATAGTTGCCTTGGTTGGTCAGCCAATAGATGTTCTCCAAACCAAGCCAGTATTCACCATCGATGTTCCCAAATCCTTGCTAAATTAGAAAAGAGAAAGAAAAAAAATGTAATTTGATGATTCAAAGTAGCGAGTTGATTATATTGTTTTGTCTTTCATCATATTGATGTTACCACGGTTTAATATTTTTTTTTTACATACATAGGGCTGTCAAGCGATTACAATTTTTAATATAATTCATTACACAATGTGGTGATTAATTAGTCTATTAGTTAATTAGCACATCAAATGTGGCTGAGAAATTACCCCTTTAAAGATAATTTAAAGTCATTATGTCTTAAAGGGGTGGTATAATGCCATTTTCACAAGATGTAAAATAAATCTCTGATGTCCGCAGAGTCTGTATGTGAAGTTTTAGCTCCAAATACCCCACAGATATTTTTATATAGCATTTAAAAATTTCACTTTTTGAGGGTGAGCAAAAACGCACAATTTTTGTGTGTCCCTTTAAATGCAAATGAGCTGCTGCTCCCGGGACAGAGGGCGGAGCTTCAACAGCTCATTCTTAGCAGCTTTAATGACCTCATACAGACTTTCAAAAAGTTTTAGGCTTTTATGTTCAAACCAGAGTCAGAAAGATGGAGAGACTCAAGAAGTGACAACATGTAGACAACATTTCTGAATGGTTAGTTGATGAATTTATGTAGCTTATGTGTAGATATCTTCTAGTCATTGATTAGCATATTCTGTCTTGATTATATATAAATCGTGTTCCGGGGGCGGGGTTTATGTAAATTTTAGAGTTAGTGATGTCACTAACCCGGGAGGAATGTGGTGTAGTCCCTACCAACCGTTTGTTGTAGTCCTTAAAAAGCAATTTCTGTAAAAGAAAATATCTCCCTTTCCTTTGAACTTTGAGCGTTGTATCTTTGCAGATGTTGTTTATGCTCAAACAGCAACATTACACACTAACTAAAGTTAGAAAAGTGCAATCATAATCAACCACCCCTTTAAATGAGAAAAGCATCAAATAGACATTACAAAAAGTATCAAATATTTTATTTGATTCTACATTAGAATTTATTACACATAAAATGTTAGGCTTCAAAGTAAATGATGAATGAAGATTTGTCATTTTTGGGAGAACTATACCTTTAATGTTTTTTTTAATTAATATGGAAATATAAAAACATTTTTTTTTTATGAAATTGCCAAAACTGCCAGTAAGTGTTGGTAAATGTCTTAATGAGTAAGTCATTAAATAATTAATTCAACTCGTTCAAACGGCTGATTCATTCAGGAATGAAGTAAATTAATTTAACAACAACATCCAATAACCGTGCTAAAATGAGTGAAATGTCTGATGCGAATACATTTTTTTAGATCTGGTCGTGCTGTAGAAATCTCCGACTCTTCAGCAGGATTCTTTATGCTCAGTAGACTTACAATAAACAGAACAAGAACTGGCGGAAACCTCTTGATTATCAAATAAACTATATAGGGAAACAGTAAATCTTAAAGTTCTACAATGCTCTTTCAAAACACTTTGCCAGATCCTGAATTTTAAAAGACCTCCTCCGACATCGTACATGTGTTTGTATTTAGCGGCCTCGATGTTAGGGTTAATCATTCATTCAGAGGAAGCAGGTCTGACCACAGTATCTAAAACACCTGAGAACGCATGTGACTCGCTGTCGGCGGACAGAAATTACACGTTACGTCAGAGACAAGCCAGCTCAACACCTAGTATAGCGTCACAGAATGTATTGATGCATGTAATAAATCATCACTCCAGACTGCTGTTGTGTTAGTCATTGTTTAAAGAAATTGTTCATCCAGAAAATACAATTCTTTCATTATTTCCTCACCCGCAAGTCATTCCAAACCTGAATGCTGTTAGTTTTTCCATGGAACACAATGGAGAAATGTTAAAGAATCTTTACGCAACATTCACATTGCAAGTGGCACATTGATGCTTCATGCAAGGTTTGAGATTATTGATGCCAAATGCCATTTTATCCTTTTCATAGCGTGACCGATGTTTTCACTATGAGTCCTCAATTCAATGAAAAATCCCTTCTTGAATTTATCTTCTTGGAAAGAAAAAGAGAGCGAGAGAGAGGAAAGTTATCGGTTTTATGAATGCATTTTCACTCGCTCACAGTAATGTTTTGACCAGCATAATTTGTAGCTTTATTCTTATTTATTATTCTTTATGACTGGCTACCCAAAAACTTTTTTTTGCATTAAAAAAAAAATCATTCATTATATAATTAGTTTAGTGCTTTTTTTAATATAGTCATTACAATATTTCCCTAGACATTGGCTCGTTACGTCTAGTCCTGATTGTAATTCCGGGCTCTAATGACATCGACAGAGTGTTTTCGTCAGGCAGTGTTTGTGTGGACAAAGCCCTGGAAAAGCCCTGGCCCTAGTTTGGAAACCTTGCCCATCTTGCATAACCGAATTCCATTGACGTTTGAAAAGCAATGAATTCAGAAACTGCACAAAGCTGCAGTTTGCTGAGAGTCTGACCGGTTAAGACATTTTGTCATGGAAGTTTCTCCATGCACGAATAGCAGATTTCAGAGCAATGTGCGTTTCATTACGTTAACTAACCATGACTGAGGGAAGTAGGGGAGTTCATGCTGTTATCCAATGATACAGATCAGAAGCATTATATTCTGAGCGATGACGTATGCATGCATGAGCTCATGATCACGTCTTTATTTGCATGATCTATTTGTTGGTGTTGGACGTTGGCAGACAATGTTTCTACACAAGCAAATGAACATAAACATGTTTCTGACCTTATATGTCTCCCAGTTTCGGAAGAAGTTGACCGATCCGTCCATGCGTCTTTGAATGACGGTCCAGCCGCCGGGGTCGTGTCTCTGGTCGCACCAGACCTGCATCAGTTTGTTGGTGTTTTCCGGCTTCAGTAGATACATGTTGCTGTTGGTGTGTCCGTCTTCTAGAGCATGTAAGCAGTCTTTGAACGGTCCTGTATAGAAAGCAAACACGTGCATTATTGAATGCATGGTTCTTCTCTACAGCATCTCTGAATTTTATGTTGAAATCAATTCAGATGTGGTTCAAAGCTGCTGTTTATTACATGTGTATATCACTAGCTGTTTCTGAGACCAGTTTGCCTTTCTAAAAGAACAGAATTGCGAAAGAGAGTCACATATTGATGAGCATAGGCCAGGACCTCCAGGAGCTTGTTTTCTTTTGTGAAAACAATGGTTTCCATTGAGTTTGATGTGTTACAATTGTGTTGAGGCTATTGGATTTTAGGATATATTATGTGTGAACATCACATGTTTACTAAACTTGTATTGTATGCATGAGCCTGTAAAGTGCCACGCTCATGCTCACTGACATCAGACCATTAACTTAAGCCCTAGTCTCATTGACAGCTGTGAGTTTTTCCATGGAAAACAGTCGAGAAATTGCACAGAATCTTATGTTATGCCTTTATGTACAGTATAACTATAATGTAAGAAAATGCATTACAATATTTGCAGATTTACATCTAAAATTGGTTTGTCTGTTAATGCATTATACTTTCTATACGTGTAATAATGAATAGATAAGTATTATAATGTTATATTATATTGTTACAATTATTCATGAGACCATACAATGCTTTTTAAGGTGTATTACAAGGCAAAAAAGCCAAGTAATGTTATTACCAATTAAAAATACTAAAAAAACATTTGTTACACGTTTATAGTCATTTGAGTGCTTTTTTTTTATGTTACCTGAGGAGTGGATATAGTCATATCTTTTTTGACAGCACTTATGCAACCGTTGAAACTGAGATGTTATTTTCTCACCTGGACTCACAAGTTTCCAGCAGCACATTTGAGGCAATGCTGTTTTCATTATGACTGCATGCTCTCCACACCTTTTTGTGCATCGTTAAAAACTGCCCTAAGGAGATGGAAAATCATCTAGATAATGAACATGCACTCTCTGCTTCTGACCGCTGCCATTACAGAACCTCGAGCTTCCCTGTAAAGCTGTCTAATGAGCTAACAAGCTTCAGTCCAAGAGCCAAATCACACTTTCGCCAGTGCCTCTGTTCTCAGACGGGATACTTCAGGTTATTGTTTCCACATCTTCTGGTCTCTCGGGGGTCTGAATGTTAAGGACTGTTTGCTTTTCTTTTCTTTTTTTTATTTGGTAGCTAATAAATTTGGTGGAAGATGCTGGATGAGGGCTTCTGTTGAAGTAAGATCACACCAAATGTACCTTTTAGAAACAGACGGATTGCATTCAGATTTCCACAAAAAGTTTTAGTTGGTTTGCGTAGTAGGTTTCTCATCCCAGCGAGTACCAATGCAGTGACACACAGCGACTAGAGATGTGAAGCGTCTTAATTTAAACGTTTTAGGTTTTTGTTTTTTTTATTTATTGGTCTTATGTGTCTGCTGTGGATACATTTCAAGAGATAGAAAGTGAGCTATTTGCAAAAGCAATTTATACAAAAACAGCTGTGAGAAATGCATTAAACTATATTAGGTTTCAGCATGCAAATTGTACGTCATCAGTCGAGATTCACTTCCGTGAGTCAGGCCGGATTGATATCATACTTATACTCTAATAAATGTTCCAGATTATAGTGAGACATTCATCTGAGGGTCAGCCGGTTTCAGAGAACATTCATTGAAGTTTCAGTCTCAAATTACCTTTCATTTGTTGATTTTCTCCAAAACGCAATAGAAAAATACACTGGAATCTCTGCGGAGGAATCTGATTTGTCACAGTTTGTGTTTTGATTTGTCTCAGACTTTTCTGCTTTTTGTCTTTCTGTGACAGCTGTTTTGACATTTCATTTCAGATTATGAGTTTTATTGTTGAATAATAATCCAGCATTAGGATATCAAAAGGGTAAGACTCAATCTGCTTGTGACCGGATCATTTTCCAGACTATTGATGAGCAAGAAGCTTCTCATCTCGTGAGTAAGAGCTACTCACAGTCTGCGCTGAAAGCACTCATCTCTTTTTGAAAGGACCTTCTGTATTTCTTTCATTTGCTTTGAAGTTTCTGACGATTGTTCATCAGCCCTTTTTCATGCATTTAAGGACTTGTTTACATTGGAAGTTTTCCATCCTCAGGCGTTTTCACATGCTATTGGATAAAAGCATCTGCTAAATGCCTGATGTTTTATATTTATGCATTTAGCAGACGCTTTTATCCAAAGCTACTTACAATAGAGGAGCAATCTATAATGTATATTTTGCATATCATTAAATGGCATTTATGTGTAAATGGCAATTTTCTCTGCACACGATGTTGCTGACTCTTCTGTTGCCTGTGGAAACTAAGATTAAATGTGTCGTGCATGTGATAAAGTAGCATGTAAGTATTTTAAAAGCTGTATTACTAATGCAGTGTGGGATATTTATTAGAATCGTGGAGTCAACTGACCCATTACATGTTGTTAAGTGTGCGTGAATCTGTTAAAATGAAGCACATTAGCACTCTGCAGTTGTTTGTTGTGGGTGAAAAACTTGCTAATAACTTCCAGAGGCGTGATTTAAAGGCATGTTAAAAAGAAAACCGGGCGACAAGATGAATTTACAGACGGCTGCAGTGGATATAGTATGCATGTGTGTTCACTGCAGTGGATATAGTATGCATGTGTGTTCACTGCAGTGGATATAGTATGCATGTGTGTTCACTGCAGTGGATATAGTATGCATGTGTGATATAGTATGCATGTGTGTTCACTGCAGTGGATATAGTATGCATGTGTGTTCACTGCTGTGGATATAGTATGCATGTGTGTTCACTGCAGTGGATATAGTATACATGTGTGTTCACTGCAGTGGATATAGTATGCATGTGTGTTCACTGCTGTGGATATAGTATGCATGTGTGTTCACTGCAGTGGATATAGTATGCGTGAGTGTTCACTGCAGTGGATATAGTATGCATGTGTGTTCACTGCAGTGGACATAGTATGCATGTGTGTTCACTGCAGTGGATATAGTATGCATGTGTGTTCACTGCAGTGGATATAGTATGCATGTGTGTTCACTGCAGTGGATATAGTATGCTTGAGTGTTCACTGCAGTGGATATAGTATGCATGTGTGATATAGTATGCATGTGTGTTCACTGCAGTGGATATAGTATGCATGTGTGATATAGTATGCATGTGTGTTCACTGCTGTGGATATAGTATGCATGTGTGTTCACTGCAGTGGATATAGTATGCATGTGTGTTCACTGCAGTGGATATAGTATGCATATGTGTTCACTGCAGTGGATATAGTATGCATGTGTGATATAGTATGCATGTGTGTTCACTGCTGTGGATATAGTATGCATGTGTGTTCACTGCAGTGGATATAGTATGCATGTGTGTTCACTGCAGTGGATATAGTATGCATGTGTGTTCACTGCTGTGGATATAGTATGCATGTGTGTTCACTGCAGTGGATATAGTATGCATGTGTTTTCACTGCTGTGGATATAGTATGCATGTGTGTTTTGGTGATATTGTGAGGAAGATTTCAGGAAAGTTTATAGATTTACCATCACCCCGTCATTTACATTCCTTCACTGCGTTTCATTCATACTTCCATATTTGATCTGCTCAGTTATCCCTCATAGAAATACCCACATAGCAGAAGAGTAAGCAATACTTAAACCTCTTACAGCAAAGCACAGATCTCACTGTAGAAGTTTACCGAATGGTGTCTGGAATCCCCTGTTTAAGGACTTTAAAGTGGTTCGTGTCTTGGAGGGTTTTCCTCCAAAGATTAATGTGAACTCTTAGTTCAGAAGATATGTTGCCAAATGATTGTGTTGTAATGGGACGGAGGCCAAGCGCTCTGGCGGGATCAGCGGCAGGGAAATCCACGTGTCTCCATGTTGCTTGTGTCGCTGAACCTTTGAGCTGTTTTCTTTGGAACCACTGATGTAACCAAACCACTTATGCATATCCATACTTATTTATCATACTCAGTGTGCAAAAGACAATTAACCTTGTAAATCTGCTGAAACGCTGCAAGAAAAGGAAGATTGCTGGCTGTGTAATGTTTAGATGTTTCTCATTAGTCACGCTGATCCTGTTGCGTACACAAAATGCTTTGCAGAAGTTTGCCTTGTGGAGACTTGCGTCATGATTTTTGTAAGGGAATGGTTTTCTTTAACAATTTGTTCTTTAAACATTTGGAGAGCATTGTAAATATCAAACAAGCAATACCACAATACCAATACTGTTACATTTACAGTAAGTGAAACAGAACAAGTCATCTTATAATGTACAGGGAAAACAGTATTATTTATTATATGCATTAGGGTTATTTCTTATGTTATGTTGTTCAATTATTGTTTATTGCATTATTTTAGTGTCATTGCATATTTAAGTGTTTCCATCATGGTGTTTTGTATTTGTGTATGACAATGTGCATCTAATATGGTAACACTTTAATTTAGGGTCCAATTCTCACTTTTAACTGTTGCTTATTAGCATGCATATTACTAGGATTTTGACTGTTTATTAGTACTTATAAAGCACATATTAAGGCCTTATTCTGTATGACCGGATTCTACATCCCTTAATCCTACCCACTACCTAAACTCAACAACTACCGTACTAATTATTAATAAGCAGTAATTAGGAGTTTATTGAAGGAGTTTTGGTTCCTTGCCACTGTCGCCTTTGGGGTTTTGGCTTGCTTAATTGGGGACATTTAATATTTAACAATATTATTGATCTGCCTGCATTGACACCATTATATAAGAACTGAGCTGGGCGATGACATCGCGGTTTTCTCCAGAACGGCTATATATATTAATTAACTAAATGAATAACTTTTTTACAACAAAAATTAACCATCACTGAACTTACTTAAGCTGGAGTGGAATATGACACTATTTTCTTCTAGAAACAAACTGTTGCGTTATATTCCTGTTATCACTGTAAAGCTACTTTGAAACAATCTGAATTGTAAAACGTGCTATATAAATAAAGGTGACTTGACTTCACTTCACTTATGAACTTTGATTCATCATGTCTTTTTTCTTCTTCCTCACCTGTGCTTTTAAAGGGATACTCCACTTTTTTTGTAAATAGGCTAATATTACAACTCCCCCAGAGTTAAACTGTTGAGTTTTACCGTTTTTGAATCCATTCAGCCGATCTCCGGTTCTGGCGGTACCACTTTTAGCATAGCTTAGCATACATCATTGAAGTGGACAAGACCATTAGCATTTCTCAAAAAAGAAAAAAGACCAAAGAGTTTCGATATTTTTCCTATTTAAAACTTGACTCTTCTGTAGTTACATCGCGCACTAAGACCGACGGAAAATGTAAAGTTGCGATTTTCTAGGCTGATATGGCTAGGAACTATACTCTCATTCCTGCGTAATAATCAAGAAACTTCACTGCCGTACCATGAGTGTAGCAGGCGTAATGATATGACGTAGCGCCTGAAAATAGTCCCCAGCTGCGTCATATCATTACGCCTGCTACTCTCATGGTTCGGCAGTGAAGTTTCTTGATTATTACGCAGGAATGAGAGTATAGTTCCTAGCCATATCAGCCTAGAAAATCGCAACTTTACATTTTCCGTCGGTCTTAGTGCACGATGTAACTACAGAAGAGTCAAGTTTTAAATAGGAAAAATATCTAAACTCTTTGGTCATTTTTTTTTTGAGAAATGCTAATGGTCTTGTCCACTTCAATGATGTATGCTAAGCTATGCTAAAAGTGGTACCGCCAGAACCGGAGATCGGCTGAATGGATTCAAAAACGGTAAAACTCAACAGTTTAACTCTGGGGGAGTTGTAAAATGAGCCTATTTCCAAAAAAAGTGGAGTATCCCTTTAAGGTTGTTGTCAGTGTATAACAGAGTTTAGTACTTCAGTAGGTTGGTACTGTATATTAACATTATCAGTTCATGAAATATACTGTCAATTTATAAAAATATTTTTTATGGTAAATCTCTGGTAGCCACATCTGTTTTATTCACATCTGATTCGTTGTGGAAGAGACACTCACCTGAGGGTTTATCTGTTGAGGAGCTGTGTGTTTCAGAGGCTATGGTTGGTAAACTTGGTGGCATTGCTTTGGCGTTTTGGTCACTCTGGATTTCATTGGTGATCTGGAGGTTGTTGCGTGTGTAGGTCGGCGGGTGGAAAGGCCTGGCGGGGGAATGGTGGACCGGAGGTGGAGGTGGTTGTCGATGTTGAGGCGTCTGTGCTGGGATTACAGGAGGCTGGTACGGTCGTGCTTGTCGTACAACACCAGCTCCAACACCTCCTCTTCTGCACTGCTCTTCCAGCTGCGCGATGAGCGCGCTCTGGTTTCCCGCAAGCGATGCCAAGTTCTGGTATTTGTGCTCCAGATCCCGATAGCGTGCGGTTAGATGCTGCATCTCTGACGTGTGATTCAGCACACGGTTCTCCAGCTGAGAAAGCTCCAGCGCGTTGTCTCTCTTGCGTATGATCTCGTGCAGCAGCTGCATGTAGAGCTGCGTCACTCGGGCGTTCATGTTGCGCGACTCCTTGCGAAGGAGCTTGACTTCGTTCACCACGCCACCGTCCACCTCCACCAGCTGCTGTAGTGTCTCGATCTGACGCCGCTGCTTGTGAAGCTCTCCGTTCAGCAGCTCCAGCTCCTGCTTGTTCACGCGGTTCTCCAGCAGGGCTTCGGGCTCTTTCGAGTTCACACAGATCGCACCTGTGGTCTTCCGCTGAGGCACGATGAAGGTGTAGGAGCATTTGTCCACGTCAGAGGCGCTGGGAGGGTCCGGGGAGCGTTTGGATCGACCGGCATACATGAACTCGCTTTCAAGTACATCATCTCGGCTTTCAAACTCCTCAGCGACGCCGATCGAAGCAGAGTCGGGTCTGGATAGGGTGATGGTCAGCAGGGCCAGAAGAAAACGCTTCAAAGTGACGGCCGTCATGACTCTCTGAGATGTGTCTCTGTGCTGGAACATAATCAAATAAGAGTTTATTGAATACTCAGTTGGAATATTTATTTGTATCCCCATGAGAAGTCGTGTATTTATATATAAGGATTCTCTCTCGCTTACCCAGGATTCATTTATTTGATTAAAAATACAGTAAAATATATAGTGAAAAATTATTACTGTTTTAAAGAAGTTTTCTATATGAATATATTTTGTACTGTAATTTATTCCTGTGATCAAAGCTGCATTTTCAGCATCATTACTCCAGTCTTCAGTGTCACATGATCCTTCAGAAATCACTCTAATATGATGATTTGCTGCCTAGGTGTTTTGTTTAAAAAAAAATTATCAATGACAATGTTTACATGTGCACCAATAATGCAATTATTTCCAATAATAAGAGGAAGGAAGATATTTACATGACACGAGCAAACCTTTTCACTTTTATTTACAGGCGATTTTTATCATTCTGATTATGCTAAGTATGGTTATTTTTACTGCCATTTTTCACATACCCCACAGCACAAATAATGAACTCACATAGGCTTATATTAGCCACTGTTTTAATCTAATTTCATCAAATGCATAACACATTGCCTCATCGGCACTGATCCTTAACAAACTCGTCTCCATACCGGCGTGATGACTCGATCTTCAACCAGATTAACTGGATTAATATTCTGAATGTTTTGATCCAATCTGAGTTCTGACCTATAATGCTGTCTGAATCATAATCATACACTGTTCATCCATTGGCCAGAACTGGCCCCCGGCGGAGCCTCGTTTCGCCCAAGGTTTTTTTCTCCATTCTGTCACCTGATGGAGTTTGTTCCTTGCCACTGTCGCCTTTGGCTTTTGGCTTGCTTAATTGGGGACACTCAATATTCAACAATATTATTGATCTGCCTGCATTGGCAACTGAGCTGGACGATAACATCACTGTTTTTTCTAGAGTGGCTGTATATATAAATCAAACTACATTAATAACTTTTTTACAACAAAACTGAACCATCACTGAACTTACTTAAGCTGGACTATCACACTATTTTCTTCAAGATCTGCTGTACAGCAGAAAGAAACATTGTTGCATTATTTTGCTGTTATCCCTGTGAAGCTGCTTTGAAACTATCTGTATTGTAAAAAGCGCTATAGAGATAAAGGTGACTTTGGCTTGACTTATTTCTAATATGGACGTATTGGATATTATTTGGAGCCGTGATGAAACACTTTTAGAACTTTCATCACTTTTTTCCAGCTAATGTACGATACAAATATTGACAACCAATCAGAATCCATCCCTCGAGCATTTAAAGTGACAGACAACAGAACCGCAGCGTGTGCTTATAATAAACAGAACAATATCGTCTGCTGGTGTGGACTCTAATATAGTTATCGTTAGTTATCTTTATTGTTACTGTTCTTGGTGTGAATAGGCCTTAAAGTCTTTAAGTCTTTACGCTTTTAGGCTTTTAGTATGAATATGTTAGCCTTACTGTTATCTATGAACTAACGTGTGCTGACAAAATTCGCATTTAGAAGATATAAGCATTTAAATCTTACAGTCTCTCACTTCCGCCAATATGGATCAGTGATTTTGATGACATCACTCTGCACTTCAGCTTCTCATCAGATTTTCTGTCCAATCAAATGCTCTCTAGAATCTGAAGCTCCGCCCCCTACATTATAAATAGACTCTGAAGCTGCGGCTGAATCGGTCACTTGTTCACACATTTACTGTTTTCTACTTGGTGAATGGCACACAGTGCACTATATAGGGGACAGGGAACAATCCAGACAGTGTAAATATGCTTTCCATCGGGAAAAGTCACGTTAGTGTCACGCGAACCTCCGCAGCTCCGGTCCAGAGACACGATACACAGAGCGAATCATGTGATTGAGTCGCCACTGACCAGAAAACATTTGAATTCTGCACTGAATGCTGTATTTTAAAGCGATATGAAGGAGATTAAGAGGAGAAACGGTTAGAGATTAGGAGGAAACTGCGGCTTTATCAAGCTCAACAGCTCGAACTGAGATATAAACTAAACGCTATTGGCTATTTTAAAAAAAAAAGAGGAGGAGCTGTTCGATTTGGCTTCCCATGCAATCTTAAAGCAGTTGGCTAATTCAGATCTAATGCAACGGCCCGTCGGACCCATGTGGTCATACTGTAGAATGACAATTAAAAAACAGCACAGACAGAAAGCAAGTTTAGTTTGAAGTGCAACCCTAAAAGTTGTCATGCGAATCCTTTTGTTGAATGAACTGTTCATTTATCTGAAAGCCATTAGCTAATGAAACATGTATTGTGTTAAAAACACGGGGCCTTGGAATGTCTTTGGTGATTTTCCAAAGAACAGGTCTGTTGTGCCCTGGTAAAGCATCTGTAAGTAGGATTTAGCAGATGCTTTTATCTGAAGTAAATTACTCTACACCATTAGAATTACCCAATTCTAATAGCTTACAAATTTTGCCTTGCAGGATTTAAGGCTAAATGCCTTTTGATACCAGTCTAGATCTTTAAACACTAGGCCACACTAGTGGTTTTGCTATATGCACAAGTTTGACCGCACAAGTTTTGCGATGTGCGTAACATGTTGTGTGTCTATATCACGTATTGTGTCATTGAAGAACAGATAAGTAGGGAGAATTAAACATGGTTGGTGGTTTGTCAGAGACTGAATCTCCAGCACCACAGCAAAATAACTCATATTTTAGTTGTGAATGTAAGTTTGTTTGCCCAGTGTACTCTGATTCACACACAAATGACTCTTATGAATCGGTTCTTTTTAAATTATTCAAAAAGAGAACCAAATGCACAAAAGATACTGGTTTGAATCAGTCTGATTAATTTTTCGCTAAATCAGTACTAAATAGTTGATCATATGACAAGCTGCAATTATATTCATTTATATTAGTTTTTATGCAAATATTACATTTTAATGAAAATAAATGATTTAAAGATTATTATATTAATTTTGGCAGGCATTAGTGACATTGTAATGGTAAAGTTAAATCATGGTAATTTGGTCACTGAAGCGTTGAGTTCATTTAGGGAATGATTCATCAGCCTGATTTGAAACTGGTAACTTGTTAATTCATGAGACATTACAAGAATCAGTTCATAAAGTCAATTGTTTGTGAATCAGATTACACTGGTAGTGCGAACTTGCATTCACAACGATGATCTCTTTTCACCAACCATATGCAACTCTCTCTTCTTATCCAAAAACGCAGCTCAGCCATCGTCATCTAAAGCATTAGGCATGAATCAGCTCACAAGAGGAGAGGCATTTAGTTTCTCAACATCAAACTCCTTTTCTAACAAGTTCTGCTGCAAACCTTATGATGCACAAAAGAACATGTAGCATCTAAAATCTGAGGTGCACTTGAGTTTTATAGAGTCTATAAACATCAGATCAAATCCTTAGACTTTACAAAGCATTGATGAGTTATATACACAGATGCATCCAGATGCACACATGCTATCAGTTTAAGGTTTCCTATGTAGATAAATGTTTATGGATGTTTAATGTCAGATTTAGCCTGAATCTGTAATCTCTGAGTCATAGATTTACACCCTAGGACTGGAATGCACTAATTCACTGATGGGAAAATCGATCACACGCAGTTCCTGGTGTGTTGTGTGTGTGTGTGTAGAGAGTCTCCCATAGCAACGGACTCAGCGGTCCATGTTTTTCATTGTGCTCATTAGTAAGTGCGTGCTCCTTCCCACTCATTTCAGGCATCGTTTCAGAGACCAAACCTGTATGTAGAGCCCTAAAACATTAGTACTGCCACAGGGAGGTGATGTATCTGTAGCTTACCACTTGATATAAAACAAAAAAAATATTTCTTTATTTTTAATATCTGAATCACTGCTCCTTGTGGTTTGGACTGAATGGACAAACAAACATTCATAGCCTTGAGTCATCAATGGAAAATATATTCCAATCGACTGGAAAATAAACAAGATTGCTCAAGACACTCAGCAAGGATAACCTCATGCTACAAACATGCATGATGAATCATATATTTTTGTTGTTGTTGTTTTTGTTGTTGTTGTCTTGCCATTGATTCAGGAAACATACCCACTGTCTGTTGGGTATTAGGACGTTTCCAACCTTGCATTTCATTTCTGCACTGGATTCACACTTCTTGATGTTGATTTATGAGCCTTTTAACACATTTAGTGTAAAAATATCCCTTTGCATTATGGCTAACCCTTTACATCTTATCAGTATGAACATATATGTGATTCTCCCAAAAAAAAAGAAAAAAAAAGTTTGTTCTTGTCGAATTCAGAATTTTATAAATCTGCACCTGCTAATTGTGATGTCATGTCATATCAAAATGATGAGTTAGAGGTGTTCGGTAACTTGCTTCTATCACATTGATTATTTTCCTTCAATATTCGTGAGATGCTGTATGCTGGTGTCATCACGGATGAAGCTGCACATGGATCTGTTTTGCTGTTATGAGCGTTGCCAAAGCATGTGAATGCAGCATTACATCATTGTTAAGAATTCAAGATCTGTCTCGCATTTCACAGATTTAAAATCTGATTCCGACTGTGATGATGTCATAGTGGGCTTCCTGCTTGAGCTGCTGATGTCAGCGGAGTCTCCGCTTCTCTCCGTCTCAGATTTCTTCTCTTTCTGGATCATTTTCAAGCATGCATTAACAATAACTTAATATTCTTTTTCTGCAGGCTTGCAAGCGCTAGTATTCTCTTAGGAAATGCAAATGTAGTCTTTACTTTGAGACTGAGAGTGTGTCTTTCGGGCACAAATCCAGCTCAAGGGGTTCCTGTGTGTGGCTGTGGGATGCATTTCTACAGGATTTTTAATTCATTCAAAAAGAGTCATTTGTGGTGTTTGTTCTCAAATATAGCTGTGTGTTCTTTGAGAAAATGCGATTTCGAACTCATAATTAGGTAGTTAAAAGCTCTTGTTGAAACTAGATGTGCGTAACATGCTAACCTCTAATCCTCCAGTACCCGAAAGCGTAATGTGAAGTTCAGGCAGTAATTGTTCCTGTGGAAAGTGTGAGGATCATTAACTTCACTGCTGTTCGGGACACGCAGCTTCACCATGTGGAACATTCCTCACTTATGCATTTATCGAACAGTTTGATGAGCATATTGTGCAAATTTCTGCTTTTATATATTTGCATTTATGAGTTTGGCAGATGCCTTTAACCTTGCATTTAATCAGTTTATGCATTTTCTAAGAATCGAACCCATGACCGATGTTTCAAGCACTATGCCACAGTGTATAGTAAAAGTCAGGGAAATATCTAGTAAATATAATTTTGTCGTAACTGTTTATTTCTGAAATATTTAATAAAAAAAAAATAATAATAACTTGCTTATGATTTGAGGATCTGCCCAATGAATCCATGTAAACTGCTCTTGGAGTGCCATCAGGGTTCATCTAGGTATTTTTATTTTTAAAATATCCAGATCTGGCAAAGAATAAAATCTCATGCAAACTCATTCACATTTTTACAATGGATATGCATAAGTGCCCTTTCTGTGCCAGTCTATGAATGTGCTGGGTCTTTGTAACACATATAAAGGTGAACACCAGATAACATGATTGATTTGACTTAAGTTATGCTGGTTTATAATCAAACAGCTCTTACCAGGATAGTGTGCAGAAGTTGCCGGGCTTTTTCTCTCTATCTCTCTGCTTTATCCTTTTAATCTCTCTCCAGTTTGGATGTTGTCGTCCCTGAAGTGAAAGTCATCACCGATCCGCTACTGTCCTATTCGTTCCCTCTTCAGTGTGTCTCCTGTTGCTGTCATATGATGATGGGTGACAGTCTCATCGTGTGTCCCGGTTTAAGTGCAGTTTAAGTTTGGTCCGTGTGTCCCAGCATGTGTCTGCATCTCCTGTGAGTGTCTCTGTCCAAATGATCCTCCGGCTGCTTGCTGTTCACTGTTCAGAGTGACACTTTGATTTAGAGGGAGATGTCCTTAACTTCCACTCATATGCACGGAAAACACAAAGAACACACAGCTGTCTCTCTTCCCCTTCCTCTCTCTCTTTCTCTCTCTCTCTCTCTCTGTGGTTTGTGGTAATGGTGTTGTTGTTTGGTGGCTCCGCCCCTTTCCCCGACCCCTTGCACAAGAATAATGGTCATTACTAAGATGAACTATTGATATGGTAAAAGTAAACAGTTAAATATCTCTTCACCTCTGTTCATCTATTCACACACGTATTCCACCTGCTTGAATCTGAAAAGATGCATCTTTAAAACATTTCTTTGTGGTGTTTGTTAAGGCTTATTGTTACGCATATTTGGATGAGACCGTACAAGTATAAAACAAAACCAATATTATGAAATACACTCATAAAAAAGGTTTCAAAAGGGGGTTTTCACAGTGATCCAGTGGAAGAAACATTTCTGTTTCCCCAAATAAACTTTCAGTAAACACACTCTTAAAAATAAATGTTCTTTATTGGCATCGATGGTTCCATGAAGAAACTTTAACATCCATGGAATCTTTCCATTCCACAAATGGTTCTTTATAGTTGAAAAAAGTTTTGTAGATTATTAAAATGTTCTTCACACTAAGAAAAACACATGTTTTTTATCACTGGAAGGTTCTTTTGGAAACCGATGATTATGGATGATTGTTTCCGCCACTGAATAAAAAAATAAATAATAATAATTGCGACTTTTTATCTCACAATTGCGAGATATGAAGTCAGAATTGTGAGAAATAAAGTCGCAATTGCAAGATATAAAGTCGCAATTCTGAGAAATAAAGTCGCAATTGCGAGAAAAAAAGACAGAATTGCGACTTTTTATCTCGCAACTCTAGTTTACATCTCGCAATTCTGACTTTATAACACATAATTGCGAGTTTATATCTCGAGATTCTGACATCTTTTCTCAGAATTGTGAGATATAAACTCGCAATTGCGTGTAATCAGGCCAATTCTAAGGAAAAAAAAAGGATCCCCTCAGAATAGTTTATATCTCACAATTCTGACTTTACAACACGCAATTTCGACTTTATATCACGCAATTCTGACTTTATATCATGCAATTCTGACTTTATATCTCGCAATTGTGACTTTATAACACGCAGTTTTCACAGTTTATAAAACTGTGAAAACCCTGTGAAAAGCTTTATTTTTAAGAGTGCAGTTGTTAAAAGAACCATTTTCTTTTTCTTGTCGTGAAGAACATTCTAAAGAAACCTTTTCCACTATAAAGTAAAGTTCTTTATGGAACCATAGATGCCAATAAAGAACCATTATTTTTATGAGTATATGAGAACAAATACTGTGTAAAACTCTTAGATTTCTGAAGTTTGAAAGCAAGAGTGTGTTTTGCCTCTCTTGAGCTCATTGTGTTTTCCCTGAGCTCCTAAAATATGACATGAAAAGTCGCGTGAGAGAGATTCAGTGCATCATCTCACTGTGATTGGCTGATTATGCTTTTAATGTCACGATAACCTCCGAACTATGAATGGGTCAAACTGGTGGAAATGGAGGGGCTGATTACAACTCAGATCTCAGATTTCATCACTTGCTACATTTAAAACTAAATGAACTTGAAATGACTTTAAACACTATTAAACATGATCAAATTATTTACGAGTGAGCTTATAGCGAACACTTAACTCGGTTAAATTAAAGTTACCTCTGTGGTATTGATCATCATGTTTGAAAAGACAGTTAGGCTGCTATAAATGATGCTAATTATTGTGTTGTTATAGTTATTCATTTTGAATCTGACATTTAGCTTCTGATCACCATATGTTATATTCATCAATACAAGATGTATATTTAGTTTGTATCATGTACATTTCTAATGTCTATTATGTAGATATAAAAAAAACCCATAGATGTTCACGCATGATCTCACTTCCTCCTGTTGTCCAGATGATTGATGGCTGATATAGAGGTGATGCACTGAATAAACTTAAACAGCTCCTCTCGGGAGGAGTGTGTTGTTGTGTTTCGGCTGGCGATGCGCTTTCCATTATGTCCGTCTTAATGCCAAACCTTGTGAGTCTCCGTCAGCACATTGATCTTCCCTTTTTGGGATTCCTGGGAAGTGATCAGCGGGAATGCTTGCTTTACTCAGGTGTTCATACAACTCTACAAGAGAGCAGCTGTATCGTCAACTTCATCTCTGAAAGCATTCATGTGAAGCTTGTATATATCGTGCTTTAATGCATCATGCCTTTTTTAATAATTTTTTTTTCTTTAATTTAAAGAGTCTAATGCATGATAAGGGATCATTTAACAATTATTATTTCAGATTTTCCATATGCATTATACTCTTATGTGAGTAATTATTTTAATTATTAATATACTTAATTGTTAAATATAATTTATCATAACTCTGGTTGCAATTCACAACAACACCTTTACAACACAAACATTTAATAACAATTCTAATGTAATCAAAAGTATTCATTTAAAACATAATAGATTAATAATAATTTTGTGTCAACTATCCACTTTATAAAATGCATTTTAAAGCAATGTTAATGTATTTATTATATGCTTTATAATTCAACTTATAAATGGTATGTTATTGTGAACTGTAACCAGTTGTAATAAATTGTTTAACAATTTTAATTATTAAAATGACAATGATTAATTTAATGATTCCTTTAATTTTAAATGAATTTAAATGATTAATTAAAATTATTTATTACTAGTAATATTATTATTAATTAAAACCACATACCGCTTCGATTATATACAGGCTTCATATAAATGATTACTGAAAACTCTTTGGAAATGCTCTATAAATGGCAAGTTTGCAGTGATTTAATGAGCTGATTCTACGGAGAGGGATTTGTATGATGGTTAGATGGTGGTCTGGGTTTCTGGAGTAAGTAAGGGTCAGAATCAGGGCTTCTGCAAGTGTGTCCAACTGTTTCAACGACCCCTGCGGACAAAAAAAGCAGATGGCTAATACAGCTGCATGCCACACACACATTCACACACTCCTCCACCTGTCAGCGCAAACACATCTTCAGCAAAGTATCAGAATTTGTACTGTATCTCTATTATATTGTGACTATTGCTCATCACATGGTTAAATCCCACTGACGCACATTAATGGAAGCTTGAGGGGAGACTTTATGGCATTATGCTGACATTTTGCACTGGTCACATTTTGTTCAGAGAAGGCTCGTTTTATTTGACTAGAACTGCTGGTCACACTGTGCCTGGATCTGTCCGTAACGAGATTACTGAAGAGAAGGCTGATGGGTGTTTTCTGTTCCCGCTGACTCACTCATTTGTCCTGCTGTGTGGTCTCTCACACTCGTTCATGTGTCAATCACTCTAACAATAGCATCTTAAGCCTCGCAATCCGCCCGGTGCTCAGGGAAAACTCACGCAAGAGTCTGCAAGAAAGGAGACATGGTATTTTTCAGCATGAAAAGATTAATGCTGATATTCCACGGCTGAGCTGGACTCCTGGGAGTCGCTTGCAACTTGACCCGGCGTCGCTGCATGTTCTCGCTTTGTTCAGTGTAAATCCGTCGGTGAAAACGGCAGCGCTCTGCATGTCTACAGTAAATCTGCCTCATGCTGTTTTGGGCCACACAAAAGGACTGTATGTCAATTAATTTCAGGAATCTATTAGGGAAATCCGATGGGAAAGATTCAGCAAGATGTTTTAGCGCAGTGAGTTGATGTATTGAGCTCTTCTTTTATTGAGTATTGCAGTGTTTATTGTAAATGATTTATCCCTGCACATCATTATTGTATTAAATGCATGTGCCTTGTTGCAACATTTCTTCTTTTCTCTGCTGAATGAGGGCGGGGCAACCTGTCACTCACGTGAGATCCACCAATAGCAAACCACAACCATCCAATCAATTCCCATTGGACAAAATCAAGCCCCGCCCTACATTTGTTCTTGTTCCAGAAGCAGTTTCACTCGGATATACAGTACGACACAATAGAGAAGAAAAGACGAGAGCAACTTCCGTTAATGCTGACTTTAATGATTAAACAGAAAAAGATATTACAATGCCCATCTTTTATTAAAGGAATAGTTCACTTAAATATGAAAATGCTGTCATTATTTACTCTCTCATAATGTCATTTCAAACCCAAATTGGCATGATTTTCACTCTTCCATGGAAGAGAACTATGGAAGAGTGAAACACGAAATCAGATATAGTTTTATTTGTTATGAGTCTCTTATTTCCACATATAGTGAAAGTGATTTGAGCTCCAAAAATAAAATTAAAGTAGAACATTTAGACTCTCTTTTATTGTCCTTTTTGTCGTTTTTCTGTTAGAAATTTATTTTGTATTATGGGTTAAAAGACAATTAATTTGCTGTTATATTATATTCAGTAATTCAGTAATTTAACTGAATTGAGCTGATGTATAATAACAATATTTTCAATATGTACAGCTGCTTAAAGAGGAACTTGTTTCATAATTGATTAACTTTGCAACATTGGCACTGTTATTGAACTGAACTAGTTCAACAATTAACTAAATTAACTCAACACTAATATTCATAATCTGAAATATTTCTGAATACAATAAATAAAATGAACTGGACATCATTCGATCCATTGTGGATTAATTGGACCACGTCAGTTAAAAAAGACAAATATTTATGAAGGCAAATATTTTTATATGGAATAACATACACTGATGAATCGTTCACAGTAAGACCAGGAACATGTTTAGAGTAAATGGACCATTTTGGTTTCATGTTAAACAAAATGTTGTATCACCCTACTAAGGAACAGCCAGTTTTGTGTTCCTTTTTACCCATAAATAAGGTTGAAATGGCTCAGGACATTTGGCACAAGTCATGATGTGAAGCTTAGACTCCACTCGAAGTGTTGGATTGTGCAACTTTTCCTTCAATGTTCTGCGAATGGGATCATAATTTGGCAGCAGATGCTGCTTTTAGCCTCAGCTGTAAAATGGGATGAGGTAAGAGCTCAGACTTACAGTAAATCTAAAAACATTTAGGAAATCACACTGAGAAATGGACATTGTCGTAAAGCAGCGTTATTTGTTTTTCCGTTTAGCTTTGTGGGCCAGTGTTTGAGGGGTCTGTTTCAGCGGTGTGTAATGCAGCCCCACACACACCTAACGGGACGGGGTCCGTGTTGGTGGTCCATCTGGGGCCGCAGGGGTAAACGGAGAGCCGGTTTAATCTCCTCACGTCATCCCTCCCGTTTCTGTAAATTATCCAGCATGTGTGCCTGTATCGTGTGCCTTAGTCATTTTAATACTTCAACTTTAAGTTTTTTATTTATATTTTAATTACATTTTTATTTATTTTTATGTTTATTTAATGTAACAAATATGTTTTTTAATAGTTTTAGATAAGGATAACAACACTGGCATCATCATGGAAATGTGTTTCAGTGGAGTATCTGTTTATTGAAGTATTTTTTATGGTAGTGAAAAGGATCATTATTCTTCAGTTAGTAATTTTGCTACTTTTTTCAGTTTACATTTTTTTGTGCTTATTTTTTGTTTTGTTTATGGTCTTCATTCAACATTCGTCATTTAATAGTTTTAGTTAACAAAACCAACACTGCATGAAAATGGATTTCAGTAAAACAATTTCTGTCAAAGAATGGCAGATGGGGGAAGTTAAAATCGTTTTATTTTCAAAAAAAGCTAAATTAAAAAAAACATTTAATTTGGTTACTCCACTGAATTAACATTATCTTTAATTACGCTGAATTAAAACATGAAATAAATTATAAAACTACTTGCGTCTTACAATGCGAGCGTTCTCACTTCGCTAAATGGCACATGCGATCTGCAAGCGAGCGATTGTCAAGCGTGTTTATTGTGGAATTTTTTATCGTTAGTAGAAAGGATCATTATCACTAATGCTAATTAGGACTTGATGGGGATTCTTTTCACATGTGACCACCTGGCAACCAATCATAGTGTGGTATCTGTCAGGAGATAGTGAGCAAAGAAACACACGAGACATGAAGTAGCGAAGTTCGCCATCTTGTTTACGTTCACTACATCATTACACAACACTTTAAAATAGTAGTCACAACATAATTCACTCAGGAACACAACACATAGCAAATACTTAAAACACCGTATCAACCCCACAACTCTTACCAGTGCTGGAATCAAATAAATTCACATAGACAACAGTTATTTTAAATTGTAATAATATTTTTACTGTATTTTTGATCAGATAAATGCAGCCTTGGTGAGCAGAAGAGGCTTTTTAAAAACATTTTAAAAATCTTACTAACCCCAAACTTTTGAAAGGGAGTGTATAAAACATATTTTATATTCGTTAGTATTTACACAAGTTTATAACGTGCTGAGTGACCCCATTCGTAATGGCGTTCTTTATTACCTGAAGCTTCACAGAACGGGGAAGACGTCTGTCATCAAGACGCTCTAGGAATGTCCGACCTGAAAGGAGACTCCCCACAGGACCTTTATTTGTACAGGACAACCCTGTCCCTGTGACCTCTGATCAAAGACGCTTGTAAAACAACAGTGTGTACACACACATCATAATGAGCTGCTCTTCTGTGTCATTCCTCTCTTCCTCACACTCTTCTCATGCTGCAGTTCAGACTCTCAAAATGCTCAGGCCAGTGAGGCTGGCCCACACTAAACGATTTTTAAAACTGCATCAGATTTTTTAAAATGTGAGAGACCACAAACATGACGATAAAAAATCCTTTAAAACCACAATGAAAACAATGTTTTTTTCCTTGAAAACAATTCTTCATGACTTAAAATAGCTTAAATGTAACTCTGCACCCTTGCCTAATTTAGTATACGCAGTTATATGAATATGCAAATGAGCCCCGCCTCCAATCACTCACACCAGCTCAGAGATCCACTCGTTGATGATCACACTTTGATCTGATTGGTTACAAGGTAGTTTGTGACGTCAGAAACACCAGCGATTTCAAACCGTGTTTTTGAGACCGTCTTTGGTTCACTGCAGCTTTAAGCAGAAAATACTCAGCAATTAGCCTGGTTAAAACCAGACCATTCTCAGTTGTAACTGAGTTATGGTCTGGCAAAGCGTCATAGACAAATCATTTCCAGAGGGGCGTCACCAACGGACGTCGCGGATAGACCTAAACCCAATCAGAGCGATGAAGGAGATGACGTATGCAGAGCGGCGGAGAAACATCTCCGAGTGTTGTTCTTTGCTCGGTTTTTAACAAAAAGGAAACGTTCAAATCGCTTAAAACAGACGCGATAGCTGATTGGAACGAGTGATGTTCGACGGCGGCATCCATCTTTGTTATGTAGGCTACAAAATCTGCTTCAAAATCCCAGCGCTGTCGTCATCGTGTAAAGCCCGCCCCAACGTTTCTGATTGGTGCCTCGATTTCGACGGATTGGAAATGGGCTTGAATGAGCACTTTGCCAGACTAACTTTCACAGCAAATCTAAATTTGACGGAAGTTTTCTGGGTTTTCCCAGGCTACTCAGCAATGCTGTCGACTTATGAATTTACACATGGTTTGTCTTAAAACATATTAAAAACACCACATAGACACAAAAACAACATTATAACTTGATTTTCACCAGGGGGACTTTACCAGTGTTGTTCTTACAGTGTGTGGAGGGAAAGCACACCACACACACTAACAGATTCCATTCACAAACAACCAGAGTCCCGACTGTGAACACGGGATATCACACAAAATCTCTCGTGGTCAAGCGTGACTTCAGGGTAAACGAACAACGGGCAAGAAGAAGTGGCGATAATAGTGTTTGCACTGCTTTCTACAGAAAAATCGCATGGATAAAGTCGTTTGGATAAAGTCATGTTATGCTCTCTGATTGGGTGTGGTTTCGTTCCAGGTGACCGTCTACAGAGTGTTTGTCCTCAGTGTTGTCAAAGTACCGACTTCAGTACCAAGTCGATACTGAAATTTAAAAAATGTGAGGATATCAGCATTTCCCCCTAGCATTTTGAGCGCTGTTAAACAGATTCTTAAACACCTCTGATTGGCCATTGTTTTGACGCGCTCAACATATATGTCTGTGATTGGCTACAATGATCAATGCTTCAAAAACATGTTGTTTTCACCTAGCGCTTGCTCAGATACACACGGGAGCGTTTGAAAGCAGGCGCCATCAGCGGATCCCTAATATATCCACAGACAGATCCGCCGATAGACGCCTGCTTTTAAACGCTCCCGTGTGTATCTGTGCAAGCGCTCGGCAATGGCCAATCAGAGGCGTTTAAGAATCCTCAAAATGCTAGAGGGAAATACTGGTATTGTCACATTTATAGGCTTTTATTTACAGTACATCTAAACATTGATCGGCACACATACATAGAGCACATCACATATACTGTAGTAAACACGGAAGCTTAAAGTGTGATACATGACGCACCCATGAGCTTCTGTGTTTACCATATGTGATTCACTCTATTTATGTGCGTTTATATGTGAATAAAAGCCTGAATTAAATCTGTTCATCATTTAAAGCGTTCATATCTCTTTACAACACTTGAATTAAACCGCTCAATTCAAATTTTTTGGATTACAGTTTTGGTTACTTGGACTTTCAATGGACATTTCTTAATTTGTGTTTTGAAGATTAACCAAACCAAAGTCTAATGGGTTTGGAATGGCATGAGTAAATGATGACATCATTTAATAATAAATATTTCTAATGTCTAATGTACAATAATGTCTAATGTCTAATGTACAACAAACTTGCAGCGTAATCAAGAACATCTGAAAAACATAAAGAAATATGCATAAAATCACTGCACATGAGACACAGCATTTATATTCTTCTCTCAGCAATTACACGCTCAGCTCTGTGTTTATGTTTTGACTGTGAGCTTGGCTACTATTTCACCCAATAATATGTACTTTTTTTATAGTGAACACTCAAGCATGTGGGGGATTGTTTTACGAGTAGGGTCTCTCCTCTCATTCTGAGGACCGTCTTCCCTAAATCCCTCTCCATGTGGTGAGTCCATCATACTAGTTTTATTTTTATTGCCCATCGACTGGAGTCCAGGCTCCCATCGCCTAAAGCTCTAATGGTGCATGTGCTGCGAAAAGTGCAATAAAACCCATAATATTCCTGGAGACTGGCTGGTTCGCAGCAACAATCAGATCTCCGTCTTTTATCCAGTGTGAAAATCAAAGGTTAACCACCTGAAATTACCCCGGCTCTTTATTTAGCGAGCACTACTGTTTTAAAACGGTGAGAAAAGCATCCAGGCATGATGTCAGCTCATTAGCCGAGCATGAGCCCAAACAAACCTGTTATTATATCCATCTTCATCGGCCACTCCGAACACTGCTGTCCTTCATGCTGGAAGCACTCGAGAGATCAAACCGTGTCCATTACGCCTTCAAACAGGAATAAAATTGGCCCTCGGCTCATTTGGGGCCACATGCCATGGCTAATTCATTGCATGTGGGTTTTTTCTGGGTTAATTTGTTTGTTTTCGTATCTGAACGTGTGACTGATCACAGGCATTTGGGCACAAATGGTTTTGTAGAGTAAAAAATTTGGTGCCGTTGGCCGTTTCGGAGTGGTTCGGCTCCCTTGACCCTCGTAACACACACTTGAAAAATGACCTGACAGCTCAAACATGTTCCCCTCCCCCTGTAGAGTCGTAACACTCAGTCAGTCTGCATTAACTTGTCAGCATCCTAATCGGCAGCCTCGAGTCGCTCAGATACACACACCTGTGTGGATGGATGTGTTAACAGTTGGACTGTTTTGATGAGGAATAGATTAGACTATACACTCACCTAAAGGATTATTAGGAACACCATACTAATACTGTGTTTGACCCCATTTCGCCTTCAGAACTGCCTTAATTCTACGTGGCATTGATTCAACAAGGTGCTGAAAGCATTCTTTAGAAATGTTGGCCATATTGATAGGATAGCATCTTGCAGTTGATGGAGATTTGTGGGATGCACATCCAGGGCACGAAGCTCCCGTTCCACCACATCCCAAAGATGCTCTATTGGGTTGAGATCTGGTGACTGTGGGGGCCATTTTAGTACAGTGAACTCATTGTCATGTTCAAGAAAACAATTTGAAATGATTCGAGCTTTGTGACATGATGTATTATCCTGCTGGAAGTAGCCATCAGAGGATGGGTACATGGTGGCCATAAAGGGATGGACATGGTCAGAAACAATGCTCAGGTAGGCCGTGGCATTTAAACGATGCCCAATTGGCACTAAGGGGCCTAAAGTGTGCCAAGAAAACATCCCCCACACCATTACACCACCACCACCAGCCTGCACAGTGGTAACAAGGCATAATGGATTCATGTTCTCATTCTGTTTACGCCAAATTCTGACTCTACCATCTGAATGTCTCAACAGAAATCGAGACTCATCAGACCAAGCAACATTTTTGCAGTCTTCAACTGTCCAATTTTCCTCTTTTTCCTATTATTAGTGGAGATGAGTGGTACCCGGTGAGGTCTTCTGCTGTTGTAGCCCATCCGCCTCAAGGTTGTGCGTGTTGTGGCTTCACAAATGCTTTGCTGCATACCTCGGTTGTAACGAGTGGTTATTTCAGTCAAAGTTGCTCTTCTATCAGCTTTAATCAGTCGGCCCATTTTCCTCTGACCTCTAGCATCAACAAGGCATTTTCGCCCACAGGACTGCCGCATACTGGATGTTTTTCCCTTTTCACACCATTCTTTGTAAACCCTAGAAATGGTTGTGCGTGAAAATCCCAGTAACTGAGCAGATTGTGAAATACTCAGAACGGCCCGTCTGGCACCAACAACCATGCCACGCTCAAAATTGCTTAAATCACCTTTCTTTCCCATTCTGACATTCAGTTTGGAGTTCAGGAGATTGTCTTGACCAGGACCACACCCCTAAATGCATTGAAGCAACTGCCATGTGATTGGTTGATTAGATAATTGCATTAATGAGAAATTGAACAGGTGTTCCTAATAATCCTTTTGGTGAGTGTATTTGTATGTGAAATCCTGTCTCTGACCAATTTTCTCTTTGTCTTCTTATCAGTTTTGGAGGGATGCCCTGTTCTTGATAATATCACTGTTGTGCCATACTTTTTTCCACTTGTTGATGACTTCGCTGTTTTATGGTACTGCTAATGCCTTGGACATGTTTTTGTAGCCCTCATCTGAGCAATACCTTTCAACAATGTGATCTCTTTGGTGCTTCATAAGCTCTTTGTGGCCCATGGCTCTTATAGTATCATGTAACCAAGATGATGTCAGCAAAAACTCTTACAAGAACAGCTGAGGTTTATTTGGTGTTAATCAGAGTCACTTCAGGTGAAGACAGATTTGTTCTGTTTCACATGAGCTTGATGATTGTCATTCTGAACACAGCCGCATACCCAATTATAAAAGGGTGTTCACACTTATGCAAAAGTATTATTTTCAATCTTTTCTTGGTTTTCAGTGTCATTGCATAGGTTGTTATTTTTACATGAAAGTTGCAGAAGTTCTGATATGATTTATCCGTAACACTTTACGTTTCAAGCCACATATGTAAAGTTTAAGATTTTACGGGAAACGTTTTCAGTTGTTCAAACTACAAACAAATACATTTATGTTTTCTGCCAGTGTTGTGCGGCACACCAGCTCATCGATAGTATATATGAGTTTAAGTATGTGTCAACGTAGGTTAGTTTGTGCTTGCTGTTGCTCTGGATGATTGTTGTAGACTGTGATTGTCCTGATGAATTCGCTGTGATGGGCTGAATTCTTGCAGACCCAAAGCTCCCGGCCACAAATCCCAACAGCTGTCAGCTGATGTTACGCAATTCCCACTACAGTCCCAGGAGTCGTGCACGGGCTGTGTTCCTTCCCTCCAGAATAACTGCTGTAAACACTTCTCACTTCTACCTTAGCCGCGTGTGGGACGTCCAGCTGGAAGCACTGAGGATCTGTGTATGGTTACAAAAATCAAGCACAAATCTACAACAATCAGAAGCTGATCTTTTGGAACGGTCCGTCATTAACACGCGTTTTCCCAGCGGAGGAATGACTGCATGGAACGTTATACGGATTAGTGTTAATGAATTTTGTGTGCTGTGAGAATGATGATGCTTCATTGCGGTGTAGCAGTCATATTTTAGACTAAATAGTTTTGAGATGATAATGCTCGCAGCTGTGTGGCTAAACTATAAAATTACTGAGAATTATGCCAGCTTTTGCAGTGCATAAAGTTGTGGTGTTTTTAGTTTACAGTAATAATGATGAGCATTATATAATCAACATCCTTTTATTGTCCCGATAATTCAATATTAAGAGCAGTTACAGTACAGATGAAGAAGTTTAACTTTCTTTAGTGTGTAATATTGCTTTTTGAGCTTGAAAAAGGTTTGCAAAGTTAGAAATTCACTCTGAAGGGAGTTATTCTCTATATCAGTGTCACTGTTTCTGAACTCCCTGAAACGCCTCCATTGAAGTCTTGAGTTTTCTTCCGGGAACAAACACGTCACGATATTCCTCATTTAAATAATTCCCGCCCAAAGCATACGCAAAATAAAGGGGTGAGGCCTGATTGAGTAGTATGAGGTAGTATGACAATATTTAATTGTTAATCGTAATATTTCTCAAACACGCGAGAAGGGCTTGACCAATCACAACAAACTGGTCCAGCCGACCAATCACAGCACACTGTGCTTTTCAGAAGGAGGGGCTTCAAGACAGGATCTAAACAAAGCGTTACTGACAGACTGGGAAAAGACGAGCTGCAATAGTGGAGAATATGGGGAAAATAATGTGTTTTTGGAACATTTAAGCATGAAAACCTGTTCTAGAGCCCATAAACAAAAAAGGGACATAAAAGGTCCCCTTTAAAAGCTCTTTTCTCATTAGTTCAATTTCCTTCAGTTCCTTTAGAAGGGTTGAATTGTGTTTGGTGATTGACGGGTGCTACTGGGACCCTGTGACCTTCCCTGTGTTGCTGGTTTCAGCAAGTGGGTGAATGGAGACTTCATTTGCCCTTACACTTTAAAGAAAAAAAATGTCTCTATATGTCTCTATACTCCTATATGAGTGATTAAAGATAAACTAATCACACAGCCTCATCTCAGCCTTTAATTTCACACGATTCTCATGGCAGTCTGAAGGCCTGATCATATTGAGAATGAATGTTCCTATTTGCATGAATCAAAACTGTGCATTCCTGTAGACCTGGGACAAAATTAGTCCAGTATATCAAATTCAAATTTTCATATTGCAGTATCTATCCAGAATAAATAAATAAGTATTGCAATGTCAGTTTTCTTCTAGTATCGTGCAGCCCTAATTTGCACTAAATGTGCACAATAAAACCAGGAATATTTATTTACTGTTCACTGCAAAAAAATATTTTAATTAGTTTTTTCAAGTTAAACATCTACAAATCCTTGAAATAAGATAAATGTATTAGAGAAGCAGCACTGCTTACGATATGAAGACTTGTTTTCACAGACTAGAATACAGAATATAAGTGTATTTTTTTGGTTTGTTTTCTTGTTTTAAGTATAAATCTTAAATCTTAAAAATAGGTTTTCAAAAAAATCTACCAGTGCAGTAAATACCTCTATATTCTAGTGTATGAAAACAATTCTTAATATCTTATGATTTGCTTTTCTATATTATGCATCTTATTTTAAAGATTTTTGATATTTAACCGAAGAAAGCTACTGTTAAGCTTCTGGTCAAGAATGTTTTTTTATTTTTTTTCAGTGTAAAAAATAAATGGGGTCCATTTTGTATTCATATTATTAACCACAAGGTAACACCTGACCTATAGATAATATCACTTTTCCAAAACTGACTAAAATCTTAAGTTGCTATTCACTGAAAATCTTCAGTTTTTCATTCTCTATTCTGCATATTCTCTTCATGTATGCCAAACGTGAGAACCATGAGGGTGAGTCAATAATATTTTTGGGTGAATGACCCTTTAAAGATGTTAAATTATTGTCTGTTTTTCTCATCACCTACTGTTCTCTCTCGCTGTTTTTCATTTGCTCATTCTAGTCAATCAGTTTTCCTCTGACTGTTGACCATTGTGTCCGGTAAATGTTGGGGTCTGGAATGGACGTCAGCTCCTGCACAGTTTGGCAGAGCTCAGTTCACTGGCTCATTCCTTCAGTCCTGGACACAAACCTGTGTGCATTTATCTGCAGCAGGGGAGCCGTGTCCGGTTCAGGCCGGCACATTTATTGGATTGATTTACGGTTATAGGACAGGGGGTTGCCAAGCCACGCTGCCCCTGCTTGGACAGTTTGTTTGTTTATGATGTTTTAGTGGTGATGTGAAAACCAGCGGCAGCGTAATGAGCGGCTTGATCCGGTGGCCGTTTCCAGCGGGAGTCCTGGCCACATGAGCGGGTCATTATCTGTGGGTGAAATAACTGCTGGTGTTGTGGTGTCTTAAAGTAACTGAGGTCAAAGTGAAGTGGTTTAGTCATTCTGAACATAATTGAGGTAAACATCCTGCATTTAAACACAGATAATGGATCATCACTCAAAACTCTGGCATTGCAGTCTTCAGTGTCGCTACAATATGATGATTTGCTGCTCAAGAAACATTTCTGATTATTATCCATCTTGAAATCAGTCGTGCTGCTTCATATTTTTGTGGAAATCGTGACTTTTTTCCAGGATTCTTTGATGAATAAAAAGTTCAAAAGAACAGCATTTATTTGAAATAGGAATCATTTGTAACATTATCAATGTCTTTACTGTTGCTATTGATCAATTGAATGCATCCTTCTTTGAATGCAAGTATTATTAATTTCTTTAAAATAAGCACTTTTAAGCACACATATTATGTACTTATTATAGCAATTACAATAACTGGGTAATAACTAGTACTAACCCTGAACCTACCCCTAAACCTAACCTTAACCCATTACCTTATATTAACCAGTACTTTCTTAGGTAAGTACATTACATGTAATAAAGTGCAACCATAAAATCATACTGACCCCAAACTTGTGAACGGCAGTGTATACTGTATATTGATGTGTGTTGTCTTTGTTTTAGTACAGATAAAAATGCCTTGAGTTAAAAATCAATAAACATTCATGAGAGGATTTTAATTTTTAGGTATTTATTAAATGCGCAGGTTTGTTGACAGACATTAGTAAAAGGGATTTTGGTGTTATTTTAGGTCACAAAGGTCTGTCTGCGACATTTCCGCCTTGAGTCCGCCATGTGTCTTACAAACAGATGCTGATCAGACACAAGTCATGATTCATCATGTGCAGTTTCGGAACAAGACTGCTAGACAGATGCTCAAAACACACACAGTAACATTGTTTTAGATTATAGTATTACAAGAACGCTCCTCCTCAGCCACTGATCAACGTTTTAACTTTTACAAGGAGGATTAAGGGCCAAACCTGAATAACCATCTTTCTCTCATCCATATTTATATGTAACATTTCACTTGTACCAGAAAAACAAAAACACTTGCATAGCAACTCCCTGGCAACCACTCACAACATTCTACCATCACCGTGGCGACTTGCACATAGAAACCACTCACGATTGCTGTAAATCTCCAGTTATTTTACAGGTGAAACTATGGATGGGTAAACTCTTGTAAGGGATGTTATGGCTTTTAATGGAAGCATAATTTACGGCAAACACATTAGACACTCTGAGAACCTTTACAATGTTTATTTGTTAAGTTCATGGTGAAAAGACACTCTAACTAGAACAGCATGCTTCCTCTTTATCCATTTGGTCCAAGAAATCTGTTTAGTGACTCATCTGATAAGACTTCGAGTGTTTACATGGAGATGGTAGAGCCTCGAAACAAACCACTACATCATATCCTCTGCAGTGCACACGTGTCTCCCGATCGCTCGCTCCGTCCTCGCTGGGATGTTCACATGAGCGCCGTCTTGGCATGTGACGTGAGACAGAGCTGATAATTGCACATCAAGATGATAATGCGTTCTGAAAGGAGCTCATACTATAAAATTAGCCATAAAATTGGTGCACTTATACATAATTGGCCAGAGAATAACGTGACATCCCTTCTGTCCGGTTCTGCTGTGATTCAGCACAGGTCTTTCCCAAAAGCCACAGGCACGGTTGTCCATTTCTGAAGGATTTTTATTGTTATTAAAAACAGGACTTTATCATATGTACAGTATTTGCCCCTACAGCTGTGTGTGTGTGTTTCAGTGATTTGGAAAGTACTGTCACATCCAAAACAGGGTTCAAAATTAACAAATTGTTCCTTTTTGGAGACATTCCCCTCAAAAGTAAATCTATGCATGTTATTTACCCCTAAAGGGTGAATATTAATATATAATATTTTTTTTATAATATTAATATATAACACCCTTTTTTTTTAAACTTTTTGGAGTCAAAGGCCACTTATAGGCTAGACCCACTCATAATTATAACCGTGATTAATTAAACCCAGTTAATGTGGGTGACAGTTATGAACATAATATGCTTGATCTATTGGTGCAAACTGTCCTCATTGTAAATGTAGGACTTTCTCTTAATAATAGGCTAAAGGCTACTTTTGTAAAATAAAGAAAACAAACTAAACACATTTGCCATTTCGATCTCCGTAAACTACTTCCTGAAGCACATAACAAAAAATGAACCAAAAGCAGACATGACGCACAGACATGAAATATATATCTATAAAAATCTTGAAGTGCCTGCTTTTAAGAATCCTACGTTTTGCTTATTTGACGTTAAATCCATTGTCACTTTGGAATATAAATCGTAGCATGTTTCAGATGATAAAAAAACTTGAAATCCTCAAATACGATATAGCAAAATTATTTCGCCATACCCCCTGGCAATGGGTCACGGACCCTACTTTGAAAACCTGTGCCTTACGGTACTATATGGACTACACTGAAAAAAATTGGTGTATGATTTACAAATTTCACTCTGAAATAGCTGGTAAAATTCACAAATAACTACAAAGAAATGGC
Organism: Rhinichthys klamathensis goyatoka; assembly: GCF_029890125.1. Classification (NCBI taxonomy): domain Eukaryota; kingdom Metazoa; phylum Chordata; class Actinopteri; order Cypriniformes; family Leuciscidae; genus Rhinichthys; species Rhinichthys klamathensis. The sequence continues at coordinate 38,783 of NW_026607255.1, read as the reverse complement.
AGGTAACTGATTGAATTAAATGTGAAATACTGAAATAGTATTTTCTTGTTAAACACACTCCAATAATGTTTTATTTACAACTTCGAAAAATAATTTTTACAGTGTACAACAGTAACAAGTACACCTAAAACGTGAATGTTTTTGTCAGCCAAACGGCTATTGACATAAAACATTTACTTGAAGCCTTTTGATTTGTTTTTAAATATTATTTCTTTTAATTTGATATTCTATGATTTTAATTGCAGTTAATTATTGGGTTTAGTTAAACCCTGCCCTAAAAGTATATATTTCACATTTTAACAGTCAGAGCAGTACTTATATGGTACATATCAATGTGATAAGGTTATCAATGAAAGCATTCATAAATTATTTATTTGATATATTATGATTTTTTGTTATATAAAAATAAAACATTGAAAATATATTTTTCCCTTACAGGTCAGTCAGTGGTGTTTGTTTTTCATTAGTGACACTGGTTTGTGTGTATGGAAACTTTTGGATGAGCTCATTGCCTGGCAGCAGTTTTGTCCAACATGTTTAAAGATGTTTCAGTGCTTATAAATCATCAAGACTTCCTTTTCTATCAGTGCTATATGCATTTCATTGTTGTTCAGTGCTGGTTTGCTTCATGGATGTGGTTAGGACCGTCATTTTGCTGATGATTAATGGCCATACACAATTGCACTTAACAATTTGATCAGTTTATTTGTTTGTCACTTGCATGTACTGTATGATTATGCATAACAAATTGTCACTCATGGTTAGGCTCAGAATAAAGAGGAACAATCCAAACCGTCTGGATTGCAAGAACATAACTTTTTATCCAAGATAGGAACTTGTGCAGACGTGTAGCTATAAAACACATCAGACAAAGAGCATGGGGATGATCAAACCCAGAGCTCATTGTGCAAAGACCTGGTTTGTGTTGGATGATCAGACTTGGAAGCAAACGGCATCTTCGTGAGCTTTGCTTCAGCACGTTTTCACGGTCTCTTTGGGCAAACGGCTCTGATTGTGTAATAAGAACAACACATGATGCGGAGCTGTGCTGTCCAAGGGGAATGTTGCAATAGAAGAAAGGAACGGTTGGATCCGACGGGTCTTCACCATGTGCTTTAAGACTCTGAAGAGGAGCGTGCACGAGGGTTATGTAAGATGCCACACTGCTGCCTTTTAAGGGAACCAGAGAGCTTTACCCTGATCCTGTTTAGTCTGAACATCTCATCAGCTTTTTCCTGGAAAAACAAAAGATGACCTTAAACAAAACTCACACAAACCAGGGAGAAGGTGAGCTGTAAACTCCAGTTCAGTGTTTGTTACAGCTTCCCACAACCTTCAACCAATGTTGTCAAACAGAGTTTCCGTCTTTGTTTAGCAGAAGCATTCGGCTGGATCTGTAGATAAGAACACCCCAATATAAAAAGGAAATAAGAAAAGATGTTTTTCATGAAGAAACTGAACCATTCACAGACGTTGTGCTTGGAAACAGCCTGGATTTGGTAATACAATGGCAGAGAATAGATGTTGATTATGTTGCTTGGCGTCGCTGTCACGTTGAGTGGTGATGTCATGGTGTAGATGTGGCCATGGTGTGACTCAGAATCTGTCGAGGTCGGTCAGTGTGGGATTGAACTGATGTGTGGAGATGTTGTATTCTCAACTCATCGACTTGAATTACATTTCTGATGGTTTATTGCTTTATTTGGACTAGGTTAAAATATATGCTTTACTTCACTTGCTTCCATTTAAGTGAAGCTGAAATTGTCTAGATTCATACTTTTATTGATCAAATTGATCAGACATGTATAATGGTAGATAAACATCTATTTCAAATCAATGTTGTTCTTATGAACTTTTTATTCATCAAAGAATCTTGAATGAATCCTTTACGGTTTCCACAAAAAATATGCAACAGCACAACAGTTTTTAACATTGATTTGGATGGACGGATGGATGGATGGACGGATGGATGGACGGATGGATGGATGGATGGATGGACGGATGGATGGACGGATGGATGGTTGGACAGACGGATGGATGGATGGACGGACGGGCGGATGGATGGATGGATGGATGGATGGATGGATGGATGGACGGATGGATGGACGGATGGATGGACGGATGGACGGACGGATGGATGGACGGACGGATGGATGGACGGACGGACGGACGGACGGATGGATGGATGGATGGATGGATGGATGGATGGATGGATGGACGGACGGATGGATGGACGGACGGACGGATGGATGGAAGATGGACGGACGGACGGACGGACGGACGGATGGATATGATTATACTTTTATTCATGAAATATTACAATGACCAAAATGACTAACACTCGCAGTCTTGGATATTATGGATGGATGGATGATAAAACAGTAGATATAGAATGATAGAAGTAGATGGATAGATATAAGTAGAAGTAGATGGATAGTAGAAGTGGATGGATGGATGGATGGATGGATGTGATTATAATTTTATTTATGAAACATTACAATGACCAAAATGACTCTGATGACTCTCGCAGTCTCTTGCTCAAATGAGTGCAGGTGTTTAATAGAATCTCTCATGCTGTGTCACTGATACGGGTCATTTATATTTAAATATCTGTTTGTTAACAGCACAGAAAACATGATTCTTGGTATGAACATCTCCATCTGTTTTGGTGAGGACAAGCACCCTGGAGAAGTTTATCCAGACCTCCATAAATAGCCATTAAACACATTAAACAAAACCTCCAGGACATTTGCTCAAATAATGCTCAGCTAATCACTACCAGCGCACCGCCGTTTGACTGAGCGCCTTGTTTTATATATTAGTTTGGTTTATGCTTTTATTAGATTGTGGGGACTTCCTCTCTCAGTTTGAATCCAGCCATGTGGTTTCCATTGAAACATTTATTTGCTAGAGTACCAGCCACTTTTCCCCAGTAAAGATAAACTTGGTGTTTTCATTGAAAGATTCATTGTGTTTAAGCTCATCTAACATCCTAGAAAACTACTGTACTGTTCCTACACATTATATTTGGAAGTCGAAGCAGCTAAAATTCAGATATGTAAAAGGTAAAAGGTGTTTCGTTTCTGACACGCGCTGTAAGTGGTCGACCAATCGCAGCAGACTGAACCATCTGACCAATCAGAGAAAAGGAAGCTCTCAGAAAGGAGGGGTTTAGATAGACCGAATCTTTGAACAAACTGTTTCAGACACAGTGAGAAAAGAGCTGATGTTGCAATGTACATGATGAGAAATTAGTGTTTTCTTTGGATACCTGTAAACCTAGGAGACCTCAAAACTAAATTAAGGACATATAAAATAGCATAAATGGGGCACTGTGATTAAAATAAAATATTTTGTTTCTGATGATGTGATTTATCTTTTTTCTTGGAAATTACATTTAGTGACAAAGAAGTGCAGGGACTGGTTGCATAAACTTTTTGAGTATCTGTACTTTACTTGAGTATTATTTCTTCTGGAAACTTTTTACTTTAACATCACTACATTTGAAATACAAATATTGTACTTTTTACTCTACATTTCTGTCAAGGTCTTTGAGTAGAAAGTAGTAAGGTCAACGACGTTGGATTTTGGTTGGAAATGAAAGTTGGAAGCCTGACTGATGTTGGTTTCTGACGTCAACAAATGTTTCATTTTTAACCACAATACAACGTCTGTCCAACGTTGGAGATTAACGTCAATCTGATGTTGGATTCTGACATCAACCTGATTTTCCTTTTCAACGTTGGCTTTGGTCTTCTAAATGCGAATTGTGTCATTGTTTTGGAGCACACTAGCTTATAGATAACAGTCAGGCTAACATATTCATACTAAAAGCCAAAAAACTTTAAATAGGGCACTATTTGAGGGAACAGCCATTTGGGTGTCCGAAACCATTGTGGACACATTCACAGTCTCACATTCAATCCCACTTCTGGAACTGTGTTCTAGAAATAAATGTGATATTGATATGAGGGTAGGTAGGCAGGCATATAAGGTACTGTAAGTATTACATACAACAATATAACAATAATAAAACAATACATTGACATTTACTTTTTAATTTTGAAACTTAAGTACTTTTAAAAACGAGTACTTCTGTACTTTTACTTAAGTACGGAGTTAACGGACTAATATTTGACCAGTAGTGTCTGTACTTTCACTCAAGTAAGAAAGTTGTGTACTTTGTCCACCTTAGAGCGACTTTCTGAACAATGTTGTGTACGCTGGCATAAGTGAATTACAGAAACCCATCTGAAGTTTTCAGGAGGCCATGCCATCTCCTCCATAGCAATGCCACATGCTTTCTGATGCCTCATACATCTGCTCTCACTCTCCAGACCTCAGCTGTCCGGATGGAAAACCATTCTTCATTCTTTCCACAGCTGAGTTTCTCCAGCGGTTCTTATTGAGGATCACTGAAACTCTCTGTAGTTCGTCTCCGCATCTCTCCAGTCTATGTGCTTTAGTTCATAATAGAAGATAATCTAATTAAAGGAGTAGTTCACCCCAAATTGTACATTTTGTCATCTACTCGCCTGCATGTCATTATTATTTTCCTTCCTCCATGAAATTGAGCGTCAGCGTCAGTTCTGGCAGGCCAGGTAGTCAAGCAGCTGCTTATGCTATTTGCTATCAACACTGTCCCGTCAGCTGATCTGCTCCAGCTGAGCCGCATTAGCTGGTTAACTCCCCTCGCTGTTCAATGGCCAAAGCTCAAACAAGGCGCCCTATTTAAAGCTCATTCACCCTGCTCATACATGCTTGCTGCTCGCTTCTGCTGGCTCGCTGCTCGCTTCTGCTGGCTCGCTGCTCGCTTCTGCTGCAAATATTGACACAGGACTCGACGTGATTCATTCTCCATTCATCTCTGAAAATCTTCACGAAGCTAAGTTCCTTTTTTCATTGCTAAAAGCTATCAGTGTGTTGGCAACATGCTTCTTGTTAATGCTATCAGTGTGTTGGCAACATGCTTCTTGTTAATGCTATCCGTGTGGCATTTGGGCTATCTAACTAGTCGTTTTCATAAAAATGCTTATGCGATCATATTGGCTACGTGCGTTATCTGTTGTCATTGGCAACTGATCGCGTTGCTCACGCTGGCTTTTACCACTATGCAGCGCAGATTCAAACAGCTTGCTGTGATAGGAATTAACTTCTGCGGACTGCCTCCGGACCGTATACAGCTACGCATTGTGCAACAACTACGGCGGCGACACTCGCTCCGGTTTAACCCTTTAAGCTATGGGGCGGTGGTTTCTGCTGCTTACGAACGATACCTCCGTCTGATGTTCGGGATATTCTTGACGACCAGAAGCCATGAGCTCAAGTCTCTGATTTGTTTCGTTAATAAAACACATTTGATCATTATTTTGCTCGCGCTCTGCTCAGTAACGCCCCTGAATGCGCTATCAGCTGTTAATTTATTCATCTAGCTCGTTCTCAGAGGTGGATTAGTCATCTATCCATAGAGCTTACACTGTAGACTGTCAAACAGTAAATACAGATAATCTAGGTAACAGCATGTTTTAGCTATTGCGGTCTTGATTAGTCATTTCAGTAATTAATTAATATTTTACTATTATAAATCGCTAAATTAGGGCGGCTCAGTCGACACCGTTCGAGACACTCAATTTTGTTTTGGGGGGAATAGCTCATGTGGTTAAATAATCATCCTCTGTATCACAGAGGATTGCCAGGTGTGGTTTTGTTTGGGGGGATATTCTAGCTCTCACAGTCTAAAACTGTGTGAGCGTTCCCTAATGCTGCTGCTGCTGTCCTCTGACTCTCTGCTATTTCATGGTGCTCATGAAAGGTCAGAGGACTCCCTGAACAGAGCCATACCGCCAAATTTCAATTCAGGAACATCAACCTGTTTGCAATCTATTCAAATAATTCTTAATTATTTTGTCTGTGTGTTCTTGACTTTATGGACCTGACAGAAATTGAGCGTCAGCGTCAGTTCTGGCAGGCCAGGTAGTCAAGCAGCTGCTTATGCTATTTGCTATCAACACTGTCCCGTCAGCTGATCTGCTCCAGCTGAGCCGCATTAGCTGGTTAACTCCCCTCGCTGTTCAATGGCCAAAGCTCAAACAAGGCGCCCTATTTAAAGCTCATTCACCCTGCTCATACATGCTTGCTGCTCGCTTCTGCTGGCTCGCTGCTCGCTTCTGCTGGCTCGCTGCTCGCTTCTGCTGCCCGCCACCTCCCCAGCTCCTCCTCATGCATAACGTGGCATTTGCTATGTCATGTTGCCTGCTCTGTTCACAGGGGGATATTCTAGCTCTCACAGTCTAAAACTGTGTGAGCGTTCCCTAATGCTGCTGCTGCTGTCCTCTGACTCTCTGCTATTTCATGGTGCTCATGAAAGGTCAGAGGACTCCCTGAACAGAGCCATACCGCCAAATTTCAATTCAGGAACATCAACCTGTTTGCAATCTATTCAAATAATTCTTAATTATTTTGTCTGTGTGTTCTTGACTTTATGGACCTGACAGAAACACAACATTTGATGTAGAATGTCCCATTTCCACCACATAAGAAAAAAACATACTTTTGTAAATCATCATGACATAAAAAGTCATAAGTATAAGATAAAACGTTGAAATTAGCAGTTTAAAAAGTCATAATTATGACATAAATTGAAATTATAACATAAAAAGTCTAAATTATGACAGCTGAAATGTGTCATAATTATGACAAAAAGTTATTATTATGACCTTTTATCTCATAATTTCGACTTTCATCTCATATTTTGACTTAGTATCTCATCATTTTTGTCATAATTATAATTTACCAAACAATTGTTTTAAAACAATTTCAACTCAGTTATTTATCTGTTTATGTGTGTGTTTAGTTAGTTTTATCGCCCAGTTATTACTTAGTATCTCATAATATAAACAGTTTTTGTCATAATTATAATTTACCAAAGCATGATTTATTTATGTGGTTGAAATGGGCTTCCATATGTCAGAGCTGCTCTTTTTCATGCAACAAAAAGTAGATGGTGGATGATTTATATTGCCGAACTGATTTTATGGTATGGTTTGTGGCCTAGCTAAACAAATCCAGCTTAGACTTTGTCTAAAATCTTATTTTATGTTCCACACAAAAAACAGAAAGTCATATAGGTTTGGAACAACATGAAGGGTTTTGTAAATGATGGCAGAAAATATAGTTTTGTCTGGACTGTTTCTTTAAGAGATCAGTGTGTTCAGTTTATACTAAAGTGTGTTGAGTATACTAAACTGCATGAGTATTAGTAGTATACCTTCAATCACAAACACAGCCTGATATTAAAGATACTCATGTGACATGTTATTCTCATCACATGTTTTACATTTATGAGCAACTTGCAGAAATCTAGAAGATTCGAAAAGATGTAATTGTGAATGCTGTGCAGTTGTGTCATTTCTAAGATGCATTCTGGGAAAAATGAATGCTAGTAGAGTCCAGTTGTTCCTGGCGTACATGTCTGGTTCTTGTTAGTCAGTAGGTATCATGTGTATCACAGCTTGACTGAGGTAATGCAGCATAACCATGCATGACGGGGCTACTGTATATCTCAATCTCTTCAGACTTTAAATAAGCATTCTTAAAGTTTTACGTGAGTAAACAGAGTATTTCTGCTATATCATGAGATGTCTGTACAGATACCAACATCACTGACAAAGACTATTGTTTATCTGTACTAGCTTTCTTCTTTCTTTCTTTTATTTAAAATAAATTCAATTTAAGTTTAAATAAAGAAAATAAATAAAGAAAAAGTATTTATTTACATTTATTTTAAATATTTTCAAATAAATTATTTACATTTATTTATTTATTTATTTATTTATTCAAATAAATGAAATCATTTTCCCTCAAACACATTAAGTCTGTTTATTTATGATGATATAAATATACATATATAATATTTCAGTAAATACATTTATACATTTTTATGTAAATAAATCTATTTATTTATTAATTTAAATACATTTGCTTAAATAATTTCAAATAAATTGTTTAAATTTATTAATTAAAATAAAATAAAAAATCCAGACACATTAAGTTTATTTATAAACTACATTTATTTATAATATAAAATATAAATATATTATATTTAAAATACATACATGTATTTACACAATTTAAAATAAATTTAAGTAAATGTATTTAAAAAGTTTTTTTTTCTAAAAACATTGTTTGAATAAAATTGAATTAATTAATGAATTACAAATATATTTAAAGTAAATACATTTTATTTATTAACTTTTTATTATCATTATTATTATTTTTATTATTTTAGGATTAAATAAGACAGTGCATGTGAAGTCAGCTGGTGATAATGACAAAATAAATCTTTTCATGGCGATACATCATCTTGGGTCTTTATATTATGAGTATCATATCAGCCTAAATTTGTATATCGGTGAATCCATAAATAATATTAATACTTCTGTTTTAATGAGTCTGTGTCTTTTCCATTTCTCACACACAGGGATCTACTTGCTGGACATGATTTACATCGACTCGGCCTATCCAGCGTCTGACAGCATCATTGAGACTCAGCAGAGAACCAATCAGATGAACAACATCCTGCGGGTGATCTCTGACCTCCAGGTGTCCTGCACATACGGTCAGTTCGTTTCCCTGAAATCTGTGGGGGGATCTCAGATTGATACACACGTGTGTTTATATACCCTCCACCTCCTCACAGATCACCTCGTGACGCTCCCGCATGTGCAGAAGTACTTGATGTCTGTTCGCTACATCGAGGAGCTTCAAAAGTTCGTGGAAGACGACAATTTCAAGTAAGTGAGGGGCTTGTGGTCCCAAAGGTAAAATGTAAAGGGATTTAACTTGCAGCGGAGCTCCTTCAAACAGCTTGATGACTTTAGCAGGACGCGTGGCACCAGAAGCCCAGAGCGAGGGCGACTCATGATTTAACCCATAGCCAGGAAACGGCGCATGAGTGCATGTGTTTTTTTTCTAGACGGGCATCCCTAGGCATTTGACACTGGGAATTCACGGGTCACTGCTTTTATAGGCAAACAACACCGCGATTAGTTTTTTGGGTGGTCGGCACAGTAAGAAGCAAAGTCATCACATAAATGTGGTGAAACTCTAACCGCTTTTAGACATTTTGATTGTACCATTAAATAGTGTTTTGCACAAATGCAATGTGTTTTTATTAAAAACACTGGGTGTTCTGTGAGTTTGAGCAACATGAAATTGCATTGCTTAAGCTCAGCAGGGTTTAGGCCGAGTGAGTCCAAACACATGCTGGAAACAACAATGAGATATAAATCCTCATATGCAATTTTTCTAAATCATATAACATATATTTACTTTATGCTTCCAGCAATTCTGTGTGAGAATTGTGTTTAAATTGCAATAATTGCATGGTTTTTTAGCAAAATTTTCAGACCATTTTATTTTTAATTCTATGATTGGTTATGAGAGTATATGAAGAGTTTGGTTCCAAAACGCGATAAACGCCATTTCTAAAAAAAAATTGTTACTACAAAAATCAGTATTGTATCTGGTTGGTATTGAAAAGTCAATGTTTAATTTTAAGTCAAATGCGATATCCGCCGTGTTATTCTGTCATGCTTTCTCCCTTTCTTTCCAAACCGTGACAAACGCCAGTCTCCCTTCTCTGCAGAATGCGATATATCCGCTCTCAACCAATCACAACGCACCATTCCACGCAATGTAAACAGTAACGGCAGCGCCTTAAATACACCCGGCTTCCTAGTTTTTCTTATCTATTTTGTACTTTTCAATCAACAAACAAACAAAAAAATTAATAATTTTGACGGCATTGATGAACCTGTGGTTGTTTCTGCGGTGGGTAAGAAACGTAAGGCATCGAAATCGAATCATTTACGTGAGGAGATTAAGAAGATGAGGCCCCTAGGGAGGAGGACAAATGTTTTCAATCTTCTTTACAGTTCTTAATAAAAATATTATACTAATAAACTTACGTTGTTGTGTATTTTCAACAGTTTCAATATGAAAAAAAAAACTTTTATATTGATTCAATGGATTAATTGCATTTTGATTTAAAAAAAAAAGGATTTATTGCATTTTGGGGAAAAAAAATAATCCGTTTTTATAATAAATCTTTGAAAATCAAAACCTGGATTTTAATTTTTTTTTGTTATTATGACCTACAAATGCTATGTGAAAGTTTGAAACAGAAAATAGTGGTTTTCATCTTTCCACTTTCTTGGTAAAGAAAACACACTTTTACTCAAATTAATCTAAATGGATTTATTGCGTTTTGGAACCAAACTCTTCATATATTGCAGAATCTTGCGATCTGATTGGTTAGAGTCAGAACGACCACAATGCCTTAGTTTAAAGGACAAGGTCACCATTTTTCAACCTGTTTTGTGTCGTTGCGCTCTTGGAAGTTTACACTATTGGTCAAAAGTTTAAATAATTAATTTTTTTTTGTTTTTTTTTTGAAAGAAGCCTCTTCTGCTCACTAAGGCTGCATTTATTTGTTAAAAAATACAGTAAATTCAGTAATATTGTGAAATATTATTACAATTCAAAATAACTGTTTTATAATTTAATATATTGTAAAATTGAATTTATTTCAGTGATGCAAAGCTGAATTTTCAGCATCATTACTCCAGTCTTCAGTGTCACATGATCCTTCAGAAATCTTTCTCATAAGCTGATTTGCTGCTAAAGAAACATTTCTGATAATTATCAATATTGAAAGCAGCTGTGCGGCCCATTTTATCTGTTTTTCTCTAGTCATGTAGCACTGATTTTAAAATGTTCAAACAAAAAAATAAAACAATTGTCCCATTGACTTCAATTGTACAGACAAAAACAACAGAAATATTCTTCAAGATATCTTTCTTTGTGTTCAGCAAAAGAAAGTAAGTCAAACAAGTTTGTAACAAATTTCCATTTCTGGGAGAACTGTCCTTTTAAATAAAGGGATGAACACTGTATTTAGCTGATGTGAACATGACTACAGTCCAATCTCAGGGATAAGATCCAGTTCTGGTTTCTGTCGAACTATTGTAATCATCAGTTATTAGTTGCTCCAACTTTAACCAGAAGCTTTAATGCCCATTTCAAAGAGTATGCAGTAGTTCTGTCTTTGTTTTAGTGTGAACTTCTGAAGTTCTCCTCAACCTCAATCCACATGAACATCTGTGAAGTAAGTTTGTGAATTAGCAATTCATCAGAGAGAGTTAAAAGAGCCTTTGATTATGCTGGATTTAAATGTTTATCCTGCGGGATGAGTGATTGTCTGTCGCTCGTCTCAACATTGAAGAGGCTGTTATCATTGGCATGCGCTGTATCAGAAGTACATTACCGATATTGATGTCTCAACATGTGATACTGAGTCCAATATCCTGATTCACCCGTGCTAAAAACCCGTGCATTCGTCTGTTGAAGCAATCATATTAGCTCAAAATTATGGAAAATTATCTGATGTTGCGTTTATAAAATGAATGTATCCTTTAACAGTCAACTTTAACAGATTTAAACAAAAGCATCATGTTTCCCAGCGCTTTTGTACCTGTCTGAAAGCAAATGTGTTTCCTGTGGACGTTCATCCGTGAAAGACTCAGACATAAACACATCCCAACATCACTCTTTCATTTAGCTCATCTGAAATCATTGTTTTCTTGGCTTGGACCGAATCCTGTGCTGACGACGGGCAATCAGTAAATGTCTTCAGTTTCACATGCCTTATACACAATTAAAAAAGACTTAAAAATGGTGTTGTGTAACCAGGAGAGAGTCAAGGCTCAACAATAAGGATTTTTGTCTTCTGACCTGGTCATTTTTACTGATACATTATTACCTAATAAAGTGGCCGTTAGTGTATTTTTTAATATTTTATACAAGTGGGAAACGGTACTGATTTTTTTCCAAACTATTTTAACTTTCAAACTATCACAAGTCCTTCTTGTAACTTCAACAAAACCTCATCAGTAAGATAGCATTGCAAAATTGTTTAGTTGTGTGTTGTTTAGGCACGTATTCAACGAAGTTGTAGTCATTCAAGCCATCGGGTCTTTCTTATTGTTGAGTAACTGTATTCTGTTAAAGTCACAATAAAAAGACCTGCAATAATACATTTTTAAAGTGTCTGATCCAGCTCTGTTTATACAACGGAGGAACTCTGAGCATCTGTCATGAGGGATATTTGTGGTTTGCCGTATCTCAAACCTCCAGGGTGTTTTTTGCACAGCTCAAGGCTGTTTTATTGCGGGTGAGATGGGCTGAAGTCCAAATCTCCAGAAGAGAGAAAAAAGTGCGATCATGATGATAGTCGGCGGTTCTCATGTGGTCTCCATGGTGACGTTTCGTCTGTGACCCCGTTACGACCTCGCATGGAAACCGTAGGGTGGGCTATTGAAGTTCATCCAGAATTGACATCATTCTGCTGGCTTTATCCTGCCCCGACAAATCTCCAAACCCCAGCCTCCCTCATCACCGCTGGCCATCTCACTTTCTGCTCCAGTGCCAGTATTCTGGATGGGTTGAGAACATGAAAGAAGCGGCCGGCTCTAGATCCACCGGTCTGGAAACACTACACATGCACTGGGGTGGAAAATCAACTTCACACACCAGACACAGAGGCTGTTCTACATTATTTCAAATGTATAAAAGTTTTGCATATTTGCCATGTAAATGTGCACTCTTAATAATAAAGCTTCCAAAATGGGGTTTCCACAGCGATGCCTTAAAAGAAGCATTTTTGGTTCCCAAAAGAACCTTTCAGAAAACATTCTTAAAGGGTTAGTTCACCCAAAAATGAAAATGATGTCATTAATGCCTCACCCTCATGTCGTTCCAAGCCCGTCAAGCCCGTTCATCTTCGGGACACAGTTTAAGATATTTTAGATTTAGTCCGAGAGCTTTCTGTCCCTCCATTGTAAATGTATGTACGGTATACTGTCCTTGTCCAGAAAGGAGATAAAGACATCATCAAAGTAGTCCATGTGGCATCAGTGGGTTAGTTAGAATGTTTTGAAGCATCGAAAATACATTTTGGTCCAAAAATAACAAAAACTACGACTTTATTCAGCATTGTATTGTCTTCCGGTTCTGTTGTGGATCCGCGTTCAGTGCCGCCGCTGACGTAAGACGCTGCTGACGTGTGTCTGGTGTGTGTGTGTGTGTGTGTATTCTGGTTCTGTTGTGGATCCGCGTTCAGTGCCGCCGCTGACGTAAGACGCTGCTGACGTGTGTCTGGTGTGTGTGTGTGTGTGTGTATTCTGGTTCTGTTGTGGATCCGCGTTCAGTGCCGCTGCTGACGTGTGTCTGGTGTGTGTGTGTGTGTGTGTATTCTGGTTCTGTTGTGGATCCGCGTTCAGTGCCGCCGCTGACGTAAGACGCTGCTGACGTGTGTCTGGTGTGTGTGTGTGTGTGTGTATTCTGGTTCTGTTGTGGATCCGCGTTCAGTGCCGCCGCTGACGTAAGACGCTGCTGACGTGTGTCTGGTGTGTGTGTGTGTGTGTGTATTCTGGTTCTGTTGTGGATCCGCGTTCAGTGCCGCTGCTGACGTGTGTCTGGTGTGTGTGTGTGTATTCTGGTTCTGTTGTGGATCCGCGTTCAGTGCCGCCGCTGACGTAAGACGCTGCTGACGTGTGTCTGGTGTGTGTGTGTGTGTGTGTATTCTGGTTCTGTTGTGGATCCGCGTTCAGTGCCGCCGCTGACGTAAGACGCTGCTGACGTGTGTCTGGTGTGTGTGTGTGTGTGTGTATTCTGGTTCTGTTGTGGATCCGCGTTCAGTGCCACTGCTGACGTAAGACGCTGCTGACGTGTGTGTGTGTGTGTGTGTGTATTCTGGTTCTGTTGTGGATTCGCGTTCAGTGACGCCGCTGACGTAAGACGCTGCTGACGTGTGTCGTGTGTGTGTGTGTGTGTGTGTGTGTGTGTGTATTCTGGTTCTGTTGTGGATTCGCGTTCAGTGCCGCCGCTGACGTAAGACGCTGCTGACGTGTGTCTGGTGTGTGTGTGTGTGTGTGTGTGTGTGTGTGTGTGTGTGTGTGTGTGTTCTGGTTCTGTTGTGGATCCGCGTTCAGTGCCGCCGCTGACGTAAGACGCTGCTGACGTGTGTCGTGTGTGTGTGTGTGTGTGTGTGTGTGTGTGTATTCTGGTTCTGTTGTGGATTCGCGTTCAGTGCCGCCGCTGACGTAAGACGCTGCTGACGTGTGTCTGGTGTGTGTGTGTGTGTGTGTTCCGGTTCTGTTGTGGATCCGCGTTCAGTGCCGCCGCTGACGTAAGACGCTGCTGACGTGTGTCTGGTGTGTGTGTGTGTGTGTGTGTGTGTGTGTATTCTGGTTCTGTTGTGGATTCGCGTTCAGTGCCGCCGCTGACGTAAGACGCTGCTGACGTGTGTCTGGTGTGTGTGTGTGTGTGTGTATTCTGGTTCTGTTGTGGATTCGCGTTCAGTGACGCCGCTGACGTAAGACGCTGCTGACGTGTGTCTGGTGTGTGTGTGTGTGTATTCTGGTTCTGTTGTGGATCCGCGTTCAGTGCCGCTGCTGACGTAAGACGCTGCTGACGTGTGTCTGGTGTGTGTGTGTGTGTGTGTGTGTGTATTCTGGTTCTGTTGTGGATCTGCGTTCAGTGACGCCGCTGACGTAAGACGCTGCTGACGTGTGTCTGGTGTGTGTGTGTGTGTGTGTATTCTGGTTCTGTTGTGGATCCGCATTCAGTGCCGCCGCTGACGTAAGACGCTGCTGACGTGTGTCTGGTGTGTGTGTGTGTGTGTGTGTGTGACGTAAGACGCTGCTGACGTGTGTCTGGTGTGTGTGTGTGTGTGACGTAAGACGCTGCTGACGTGTGTCTGGTGTGTGTGTGTGTGTGTGTATTCTGGTTCTGTTGTGGATCTGCGTTCAGTGACGCCGCTGACGTAAGACGCTGCTGACGTGTGTCTGGTGTGTGTGTGTGTGTGACGTAAGACGCTGCTGACGTGTGTCTGGTGTGTGTGTGTGTGTGTATTCTGGTTCTGTTGTGGATCTGCGTTCAGTGACGCCGCTGACGTAAGACGCTGCTGACGTGTGTCTGGTGTGTGTGTGTGTGTGACGTAAGACGCTGCTGACGTGTGTCTGGTGCGCCCGAGCTTCCTTTACAGTCTGAGGGAGACGCACGCTGGAAACAAAACAATCTTCGCAAACATGTCTAAGGATTTCCACACAGAGGAAGACTTGCATTTTTTTGCCCAGCCATATTTATTTGAACCCGAATACACGGACGCACCAGACACACGTCAGCAGCGTCTTACGTCAGCGGTGTCACTGAACGCGGATCCACAACAGAACCAGAATACACACACACACACACCAGACACACGTCAGCAGCGTCTTACGTCAGCGGCGGCACTGAACGCGGATCCACAACAGAACCAGAATACACACACACACACACACACACACACACACACACACACCAGACACACGTCAGCAGCGTCTTACGTCAGCGGCGGCACTGAACGCGGATCCACAACAGAACCGGAAGACAATACAATGCTGAATAAAGTCGTAGTTTTTGTTATTTTTGGACCAAAATGTATTTTCGATGCTTCAACACATTCTAACTAACCCACTGATGTCACATGGACTACTTTGATGATGTCTTTATCTCCTTTCTGGACAAGGACAGTATACCGGACATACATTTTCAATGGAGGGACAGAAAGCTCTCGGACTAAATCTAAAATATCTTCAACTGTGTTCTGAAGATGAACGGAGGTCTGACGGGCTTGGGACGACATGAGGGCGAGTCATTAATGACATCATTTTCATTTTGGGGTGAACTAACCCTTTAAGATTGGAAACAAAAATTGGTTGAAATATTCCCTTTTTAAAATTAGACATGTTTAGTTGGCATTAGCTCATACTCGGCAGTATTGACAGAAGTTGACTGAGCTTGTCGCAGTGCACTCTGGGATTGGCTTATCTGCACAGGACACATGTGGTGCTGCTTTAGGATTTGTCTAGGCAGCGTCACTTTGCCTACCGTTTGGAAACAGCCATTTCTCCTAGAGCTCGTCTTCGAGGCCTAAAAATGTAGTCTTGTTAAGCTTTGGAAGAGTTTTACTTTATCTGCTCTCTGAACTCTCAACCTCTGTTAAGTCACTCCAATCTCATCGGTAAAGATTTTTGTTTTCATTACTGAGAAGTGCAAAATAAGAGAATGAATGATTGATTGCTGTAATTATCGTTTCTCCGGGGAATTCTCCACACCCACCGGTTATCTGACTCTGAATATTTCAACTTCCTTAAAAGCAGTGTGTTATCCGTAAAGAATCTGATGTTTTCTTTCACAGATCCCCTGAACACTGTTCCAGGTTGTTGAGTTGATGTGTTTGGCGGTTTCATTTTGGCTATCAATAGATGCAGTCTGTTTATTTTTAGTGTAAATCCAGTTAAATTTTCCTGGACGAAGGTTTACAGATGTCATTTCTGCAGATGTAGGGTGGTCAAAGCCTTCTGAAAATATCCAATGATTTGATTATTACAAGCTATGTTTCCATCCACACGTTTTTATCCGCATTAAGTGATATCGAATGAAAAAAGCCTTATGGAAACAGTAAAATTCGATTGAATTTCATGAATATCGACTCAAATGAAATACGATCGGTCTCATCGGATTTTATCTTGATCGATATACGGCTTATGCGATAAACGCGGATGGAAACGTTATTATGGTGCGATCCATTTTGCCTAGTAAAACTTTGTTCGCAAATGTTGGCTTGAATGTTGTGCAATTCGGTGAGAAAATGAATGGAAACACCTTAACATGTCTCAAATCAATTCGATGTACCAATTTGATCGCAAAACAGCATGTGACGTCATTACGCACAGGTTTTTATCCGCTTTAAAGCCGTTTGATGGAAACACACTTTCACCAGCTTTATTCGCATGAGGTTTTTTACCGAACTTCAGATAATTCGATTGACAAGTGGATGGAAACATGGCTATAGACACGCAGTTATCGATCTCTTGTTCGCCAATAAATGTCCAACTGCTGCATTCTAGACGAGAAAACTGATAACGCCACATCTATTGTTTGTTAAAAAGAAGATAAGTTTGAATGTTAAATAATTAATTATGACTGTGAACAAATCAGAATAAAGGTCAGAATAAAGGTTGAAAATAATTTTTCCACAGGTTTTTGTGGAATTTATAACTTTATTAACATTACAAGGAACATTAAAATAATTTTTTTTAAATCCATGTCATGAACCCTTTAAATCAGAGCTATAGGAACATTAAGGTCTCTTTTGTTCTCACATCTCTCACGTTCTCACATTTTCAACAGAAAATCAAACCTTAACATCCCAATTTGCTTATAGCGTCATGCAAAAATCAAGTTTTTGTAAATATTCAGCCTTTTGCTGAGACTGACCGTAGTTGAAAACTTACATTTTTTACATTTATGCATTTGGCAGATGCTTTTATCTAAAGCGACTCAGAATCGATATACTTTTTTAAAATTCATGCATTCACTGGGAATCGAACCCGTGACCGTTTCGTTGCTAGCGACATGATCTACTGTTTTAGCTATACAGGAACTTTTTGGCTTTACTGTGTTTATTTTGAACATTCCTTTCAAAAGCTCACTTTACATTGTGCCAAAACACTATTAAAAAGACTACTTTTGCATATTCTGTGAATCGCAGTTGATGGTGTGGAAATCCGAGATTACAGTTCAGTTTATTGGATTGTTAACAATGAGTACCTTCTGTTCCCCTATAAAAACGTGAAATGTTATCGGCCCAGCTGATCCCGTTTGGGTTTCTCAATGTCAAGCACATGACTAGTGAAGCCAAATGTGAGCATGAACTGTGTGGGGTGTTACTTCACCTCAGAGGCCTGTAAGAGCCTTTTATAGGAGAGGGGTTTTGAAAGATGAAGTGGTGTTAGATCTGTTGTTTTGTAAGTGATGAAATGAGGTATCAGGCTCATTAGGACAGGTCAAGTAGCTGCACACTGACATGCTGTTAATATGTAAATGTAAGTGGTCATACCTGTAGTTTTGATGTCATAATCATGATTTTTCAAGAAATGTTTTAGTGCACTGGGGGAAAGTTTTGAGTGTCTATACTTCATCAAACTCTTTAATATGAAACGGCAAGAAAAATCCTGTTTTCCATGATATGCTTTTTTTAATTCAAAGTGACATCTTTTACAGTAACATAAATCTGAGGGCTTTAGGTTGCGCTGTTGGTTGAGGGTAAAATATTATGTAATTTCAATAACACGTCTTATTTGGGGTTTATGGCAGATCCTATTCAACTAAATTCATGCTCAAAGCCTGGACCTTCAGCCAGACATAAGTTGGTTTTGAAATATTAAATGCACCACCCTGAAGCTTCATGGAACTTGTGGAGTTTTTTTGTGAGACTTTTGCTTGTTCTTTCCATTACAGACTGTCTCTAAAAATTGAACCCGGGAACAGCTCCCCACGCTTGGCCACGTCTAAAGAAGATCTTGCAGGTAAGACACTAAATGTCATCATTTCTATTTGTTCATTTACTTTACACTGCAATTCAAAAGTTTGGGGTCGGTAAGATTTTTAATGTTTTTGAAAGAAGTCTCTCTTGCTTACCAAGGCTGCATTTATTTGATCTAAAATGCAGTAAAATTGTGAAATATTATTACATTTATCCACAGGAGAGATCAACATCTCCTAGCTTGGTTTAAAGGAATAGTTCAACCAAACATGTGATATCTAAGTTTCAAACTATGCTACTCTTGTGCTCCATGGAAGGAAGTATTTTATGTAACTATTTCTTTACCCCGTACACAACTCTACACTGATCAAATATACAGTAAAAATCACTAATATTGTGAAATATTATTAGAATTTAAAATAATTTGAATTAAAAAAAAATGTATTCCTGTGATCAAAGCTGATTTCTTTTCACATGATCCTTCATAAATCTTCCTCATATGCTGATTTGCTGCTCAAGAAACATTATTATCAATGTTGAAAACAGTTTTGCTGCTTCATATATTTTTTTGGAAACTGGCACAATTTTCACGTTTTCCAGGATTTTTTTATGCATTTTTTATTCCAGCTAATTAACGCTAAAGACATTGACAGCCAATCAGAATCCATCATTCTTTAAAGAGCTTGAGCATTTAAAGTGGCAGATGACAAAACTGCAGTGCACACTTATAATTAACAGGACGATATCGTCTGTTGGTGTGGTTCAGTTATCGTTATAGTTATTGTTCTTTGTTTGAACTGGCCTTTCCTGACCTCAAACTTTTGAATGTAGCCTATGTAACTTACTGTACAGAAGAGATAGTCTTTTTCCCCAAGCATCCATTATGTTCTCTAGCCTGGCTGAATGAGGTCACTGGCCCCTGATGTTAGAGTTAATGAAGGGCTTTGAGGGGCCGAGGGGGGCCCGTCCTCTTTGACTCATTGAAAGAGCAAAGGGAACTGGAATGGGCTGTAATGTAGGTTGAGAAAACAAACAGCACATAATGGCTCTCAACGGATCCCTCGTAACAGCAACATAGCAAATCCACATTACACCACCACACGGAGTTATCCGTCACTGAGCCCAGAAAACACTGATAAATAAACAAATACTCAGATTCACAGATTACATTTTTTTATATATATATAATTTCGATATATAATCATCAAATATATTTGACATCATCAAAAGCTTTTTCTATTAACCATACTATTATTTTTGGGTTTGAAATGCCTTGAATTATCCTTATAGGCATTCGAAATATTTCATCAGAGATAATAAACTTTTGGATCATATGATGTTATGTTTAGGGGATTAATTTACCATTAAAGGTGCTATATGTATTTTTTAGCGGCCTCTATCGGTGATGTTTCAGATTGCAACCAATTTTTACAAGAGCGCTCGTGGTCTTGCGCGTGCTCGAACTCAAGAGCGAGCACTCATGGTACCGGCCACACTGAGACTTTCAACACACCGGAGAAAGCATCACACAACATGCTGGAAACTCATGTAAACTCCCACTGCAACGTTACAATAATAGGCTACTTTTATCAGCTTGACGTTGAACTAATGCTCCATGCTCGTACCATGATAACGTTACATGGACTGCATTTAGCCGACATGTGGTGTTAGCATAATAAGGCATTTCACTAACTATTCTGTATCTTTCACAATCAGCAATGTCAACATAGGTGAATGTATAATATGATAACGAAAACGGTGAACTAGACTGAACAATGTCAGTGTAACAGTAAGACAGTAGGAAGTAACATTACTGTACTGAACGTGTCTGGAAATGTGTATTATAAACAATATGATAGTAGTGGGATGAGTGACGTTAGACAGTAGATCTAGTACATAAAATAAAATTTACATCCTAAAGCACCTACTTTTTGTTATCCAGGAACAGTCTTTTGTATTCATTTCATGTCTCATGTATGTTGTAGTTTACCTTGCCATTTCATTACAGTTTACCATTATTTCAGCATATCTGAAAACTTGTAATTTATCACAATAAAAATAGCGGAGGTCTCTCCATAATTCAAACGCTCTGCCGATGTTGATCCGTGTTTTCGTCCTGAGTCGATCCGATTCACGTTTGGCCCGACGAGCTTCAGCAGATACATTTTTGTTTTGTTTTTTATATTGATGTGGAGTTTGTGTTGGAGTGTGTGTTGTGCTGGAGGCAGGTCGTTGTTTAGTGTTATCATCAGACTCCATGTCGTCAGCTGCAGTGCCGTCGCATAGACTGTATATAAGGAGAGAGGCTCGGGAGCGCGCATGCACGTCACATCCGATGGATTTCGCAGAAAATCCGACCCGGAGACTTCACATAGAAATAGGAATACTGGCCTTCAGAGGTAATAGCAAAACTCGACAAGTGGATCATTGTAATGTGTGATTACAACCCCTTCACACACAGGCAATAACAAAAAAGATTCATTTTAGAAGAAAAGTTACATATAGCACCTTTAATTTACTATAGTTAATCATAATCATCTATAATATAATATAATAATTATGTATAATAATTTTACGCTTAATTTTAACTTGACTAAACTACAGTGTGTGTTTTGGCTCACTGCTCATATGAGCACATTTGTGCTGAAATTGAACAAACAATAGTAGATTAGTTTTAATGGATTAAATCACTATATATATATAATCACTAATATTTAAATATAAATCATAATCATTAACTCCTCTAATTAAGGTCTGATTTGGTTCATCACTGCCAACAACGGTTATGAGATTATTTTACGGTACTTATAACAAAAGTTCAAGCAGTCTGAGAGCACTTTCAGGATCTGTTGTGAATGTTAATGCCATATAATGAACATATGGGTGTGGATTTCTTTGAACTACATTGTAAATGCTGCATTTTGAAGTACATGCTCACATTGTAAAGCGCTGTTGCCCGTGAGGTCTAGTCACACGACACGGCGAGCCAACTGAGGTTTTCCAGTCATAATGTAAGTTCGCCGTGTGTATCGTTTCTAAGCATTTACTCCTGAGCCTTGTAACCAAATCTATAGGTTTCCATGTTCGTAAAGCTTAATCTGGATGTTGTTTGTTGGGTTTCCAAGACAATCTGTAACCATTCAGCCTCTCTTGCCATTTACTAACACGTTTTATTCTCATTCCAAGGCCTAAGGTTAACGTCTACATTACAACATTTGTAGTGATTGCAGTCCTAAAGTTTTTGATTGTTAAAAGACGTCATATGCTCTAGACATGTTTCCCCAGTGTAGCATCATGCCATCTGAATATCACCACCAGATGATCGACCGAGTGTAATATAACGCAGCGGTCTTAGTATATTAGCACCATTTGGCTTTTCATTCGTCATTGTTCCCTCTTATCCTTAAATGCCAATGCGTGACATAAAGCAATGTTTGGTATATTTAAAATGTTCTTTTATTGAATGAGATGCCTGTGGCCACGTCTCAGCCACATGGTTACATCACATCAAGTATTGGGCGGACAAGGTCTTTCCTGGAGTCTCATGGTTCTGGCTGTTACGTAACCCGGTAGATGTGTTTGTCAAGACGTCCAGCCGAGGAAATGAGATCTGTCCACAAAACTCAGGCCAGAAAACTCATAAAAACATAGACCATAGTTCAGACACAGGCCCTTTCTTTATTATGACTTTTTATGATATAAGTCATCAAAACTATGAAATAACAGAAACTGAAGTATGATGTAGGGACTAAAACATGTCGATGACCTAGTAGGCGTTTTTACATTTCTTTAGTGTGTAATGTTGCTGTTTGAGCATGAAAAGTCTCTATATCAGTGTCAGTGTTTCTGAACTCCTAAAACGCCTCCATTGTAGTCTTGAGTTTCTTCCGGGAACGAACACGTCACAATATTCCTCATTTAAATAATTCATACGCAGAATAAAGGGGCGGGGCCTGGTTGAGTTAGTTAGTAGTGTGTTAAACTGGCGGTTATGGTGAGGGGCGGGACATTTCACAAACACACTTGAAACGCTCGACCAATCACAACACACAGATCCAGCCGACCAATCAGAGCACAGTGTGCTTTACAGAAGGAGGGGCTTCATAGAGACAGGAAGTAAACAGAGCGTTACTGACAGACTGGGAAGAGAGGAGCCGCAACAATGGAGAGTATGCATTTCATTCAAGCATGAAAACCTGTTCTAGTAGTGCCCAAAAACTAAATCAGTGCTGAAAAACAGCATATGACAAATTTAAACAAATCAACAGCTGTCTAGATTCCAGCTCTGCTCATTTTTCCGTGGAAAAAAAACAATTTGGTGTAGAAACTGTTTTCTCTCAGAAATTGCTAGTAGATTTCACAAACAGTTACAAAGAAATGGCATTGAATGAAACATGAATTTTTGAAGTTGGACGTTTTTAATGTACTTATTCCTGTGATGCTTTTTAAACACTGTTGAATAAGTTAATATGCATGATAAACACTTGATGATTGATTTTCATCCACTATCTGCATGTTGCAAAGAAAGATTGGATTGTACGGTGGCCGAGAGAGCTCAAAGAGCTGCACCTGAAGAAAACGCATGCAAATAGAAAAACAGCAGCTAATTAGGAAAACATCTTCATCAATTTGACAACACTTGTGCTGCAAATACTCACAACGCAACAAAATACAGACACGCTGCAAATACTCACAACACACATACGATCAGGATGTTAAAATAAACAAGAAACTCATCTTTCAGGTCATCGACAACACCGTTGAGGAGTAGACATTGAACAATGCGCGGCAGAAACGTCTCACTGCTTTGAATGTTATTCTTAGCTTTGCACATTGTGCTTTCCCTGTCATCATTTACTTGTTTTGTGCTTGCACTATACCGTACAATTGTTTTTTGTTTTTTAAAGAAATTAATACATTTATTCAGTAAGGATGTATAAAGCAGCACAACTGTTTTCAATGTTAATTATAATCAGAAATGTTTCTTGATCACCAAATCATCATATTAGAGTGATTTCTGAAGGATCATGTGACACTGAAGACTGGAGTAATGATGCTGAAAATTCAGCTTTGATCACAGGAATAAATTACATTTGACAATAAATTACAATAGAACACAGTTATTTTAAATTGTAATAATATTTCACAATATTACTGATTTTCACTGTACATTTGATCAAATAATTTCAGGCTTGTTGAGCTTTTGAATGGTAATGTTTAGTTGTGTACGGGCAAAGAAATAGTTACCCAAGCGAAACACATAAGTATTTCCATAAAACTTAGACATCACATTTTTGGTTGAACTATTCCTTTAAACCAAGCTAGGAGATGTTGATCTCTCCTGTGGACATCAACATCCACAAAATAATTAGAAATGCAGAGATATACGAGGCTCTACAGTCACCTAAATCTCTCTTTTAGTAGCAAAAACAAAAGAAACACGTGGTGCTACATGAGTTATGATTTCTGTACAGTTTGACCTCCATATGAGCTAAAACACGTGGATCAGCTCGTACAGACCGCGAGATTGATCACTAACAGGTCATGCTAAACTCAAAGCATGTGTCTATACAATTCACTTTTAATTTGGAGATGAAGTGAGTCCGCAGGTACAGATGACACCAGACACACACATTTAGAAGAACTTTTTCTGCTGACAACTTCTTAAATGTCATTTATAGGCACTATTGATTATGTCATTTTTAAATGAATGAAGGCTTCACTGGATTTCTTTTAAAGCCTTTTGCCCAGAAAACATGATAAAGCTTTATATTCATATCTGGGAAATCTAAAGGTCATTAATAGATCTCGATCTCCATCATATCATCATTTTAATCAAATGCATCAATTGCCATCTCAGTTGTATTATATCTTGTATAAAATTCAATAAAGTCTAACAAAAAGATACTGGTGATTTAATTAAAACCTTTTATTTCATTCACACAATTATAAGGCAAGATCTTCCAAATTCAAATAATGGATAGAGGCAATTTTATATAACATTTCTGGTTTTATTTCGTAATTTAATTTGCTTAAATGTATTCAATACATTAAATGTTGTATATTTATTAAATAATATTTATTTTTTAATTTAATACATCTTGTTCCTAGAGCTAGTATTATTTTAAAACAAGTGTAAAGTGTTTGGGAAAGAGAAACTGGTGCAAAGACACCAAAAAAAGGTCAGAAGTTGCCCTGAACCCAACAAGTAACTTTAATATATTTTTGGTTTGCTTTGTTTAAACTTTCTTGAGATGTTTCAAGAAACTTCTTTTAACCTTCTTAAAAGTATTTTTTTTTTCACCAAGCTAATATAATTACTTTAGCTCTCAATTTGAGTATGTTTGATTGCATAAAAAGTAGGGCTGTCAAACGATTAATTGCATCCAAAATAAAAGTTTGTTTTTACATAATATATGTGTGTGTAGGCTACTGTGTATAGTTATTTTTAATACATAAATACCCACACATACATGTGTATTTAAGAAATATGTGCATCTATATACTGTATATAGACTGAATGTAGCCTATAATGTATTTATATAAATATAAACATTTTATATATAAATAACATATTTTTCTTAAATATATACATGTGTGCATTTTAAAAAAAATAATTAAACACAGTACACACACATATATTATGTAAACACAAACTTTTATTTTTGATGCGATTAATCGTTTGACAGCCCTAATAAAACATAAGAGACTGGATACTTTTGAAAATGCCATTTTTGTTTCAAAACACTAGCATTTTCAAGGGTTTTCCAAAAGTTGCTTATCCACACTGAAATGCTTAATTCACCTTAATGCGTAAAACGTATAATAAAAACTCGCGAAACGATACAGAGATAATCCAGTGCTCATGCTATTCCTCTGGCACGACAATTTTATTAGCAAAAAATCCCACCACTAGTATGGTCTAAAACGAAGTTGTCATCCTTTTTTACCACAGGACAGCAAATTCGAGTACATTTTCCATCATCTTTGCAGGAATGCAATATGAAAACTTAGCAACATAGCAGGCACAACAATGCCGGTATAACCATAGATATCTATGTGTTCAATATGCATCACAACACGTGTCATCTTTTTCAAATACCTCAGTTTCAGTCCACAACGCGAAAATGGTGTTTTTAACTTTGGAGAGCGGTTTAAAAAAGCTCTGTCTTCTTTGACAAAAACACCGTCTCAGTGTGGACGCAAGGCCAAACCGGAGAGAAAAAGATGCGTTTTCAAATAAAAGCGTATTAGTGTAGACAAGGCCTATACGAGCTGGTGGTCAGACTCATTAATGAAGGTTTTAACAAGAACCAGGTGAAGATCTTTTCCTGAATATCCCACTGTGGCGTTCAGGTATTTGCATGTTAGAAACATGGTGTAAAGTATTCGCCTGACCCAGACTGGAAGAGGCTGATCACTGTTTAAAGCTCCATTAATTCTCTCCATTAAATGGTGTAAAGTATCTCAGCGTGATTAGAGTCATTAACATTGTTTCCACTTCCCCTTTTCTGTCCACTGTGGAAATCTTGGTTATGAGTCCTTGAGTCTGACCACATGTTTTAATTGTTTCGTGTGTGAAATAATATCACCCAAACATTTGCTCTCCCATAAAGTGGTTCCAGACAATGACTTTCTTTCTTCTGTGAAACACAGGATATCTGAAAAGAAAGACATACATGTTCATAACAACATGAGGGCTAGAATTTTCTTTTTTATGGATGAACTATCCCTTTAAAACATTTGTGAACATGTAAAACCGTCAGATTTGCTCTTTTTCCTCTATATTTTAGAAAAAGCAACTGCTAAATGCATAAATGGAAGTATTCTGAACTTAAACCTGCTGTACATGTTTTTTGGACATAACTAGATTTGTACATTATTTGCAGTAAATGTGTTAAAGTAATGTGGGTTGTGATGTTGCTATGCAGTTGCTAGGCTTTTCTGGTTATTTAGTTGGCCATTGTCAAATAGGGATTTGAGTGGTAACTTGGGACAAATCCACATCGAAGTATAATATTGCTGATTATGAGCAGCGGTAAGAGAGAAATATTCTGCATCACTAATGATTGTTTTCAAACTATTTTACAAAAGAAAATTTATTTTATTAAATATCGTTGTCGAAAAACTTAAACTTGAAAGATGAAAAACTTGACAAATAACTGAAAAAAGTTTTATTTGAAGTACTAATATGACTAAAACAAAACTGAAATATCAATAAAGCTAAATAGAAATATATAAAAAACTAATATATGACAAAAGCACATAAAATGAATAAAACTAACATTAAAATGAAAACTGAAAATAAAAGCTAATAATAATACAATAAGGTTTTATTTTTTAACATTAACTACATTATATAACATGAACTTACAATGAACAATACTTCTACAGCATTTATTATTTGTTCATCTTTATTTATCTACATTTACTAAAATATATTAGGTTTAAAATGTGTGCAATATGAACTAACATGAATATGAACATTTATATTAAATAACAACAAAAATGGTTAATAAATGCTGTAAAAAATATATTGCTTATTATTAGTTTATGTTAGTTAATTCATTAACTAATGTCAACAAATTAAACCTTATTGTAAAGGGGTACCTTAAAGCTTTTTCAAAATATTAATAAATACTATACTATAAATGCTAAAATAATACTGGTTGTAGTTATAGAGGTGATTTTCATTGTGTAGTAGAAGAAAAGCACGTGCCGTGGATGCTCTCTGTTTTCCTCTTTCAGGACTGAATAATCTTCTGTCTCCCTCAGTGAATGTTCACATTGTGTGTGTCTTTGATTGCTAAAGCAGAGTCTCGCTGACAGTCTCCAGGGGTTTTCTTTCATTGTTTCATTGAGTAATGCTGACTACAATCAGGCAAAACTCAGGCCCCGTCCACACTACTGCGTTTTCGTTTAAAAACGGAGACCTTTTGCTACGTTTGCACCTCCCGTCCAGACTAAAACGGAAAAAACGAAGACCTAAAACGGAGAAGTTTAGAAACGCCGCAGCTCCGTTTTGCGTTTTGAATCTCCGGAGGGCGTTTTATGCCTGGTTCAGATTACACGATTTTAGCCCGATTTTGGCGCGATCCGTTTGACGTAGGGTGTCGTGGGGATTCGCAAACGACAACGGGCGTCGGGACGCAAGATTCGATCGGATCATCTCGTATAGTGTGTCATAGTGGGCGACAACCTACGTCGCGTCTGCGATGCTTCACGACATCACGACAAAAAGACTAGCATGTTTAATTTTTTTTAACGGTCGTCCACAATGGGTTCCGTCACATGTATGAGGTTGACCAATAGGAGCACAGAAGCTTTTCCGTACACAACTTTCAAAAATGGCGAAACGAAAGAGACGATTGTGCTACTAGGTGGAGTTATGACATGGAGGAAAGGTTCAGGAGCTGTGGCAACAGTAACAGAAAACAATATTTTACCTCGAGTTCTCTTTGGAGGATTGACAGCCCATACTGTCCTCTTCGAGCAATCCAGGAACGTGTCCATTGACGGGTTTTCTTTCTTTTTTTACGTTTTTTTTAGGGCTGTCAAACGATTAATCACGATTAATCGCATCCAAAATAAAAGTTTGTGTTTACATAATATATGTGTGTGTACTGTGTATAATTATTTTGTATATAAATGCACACATGTATATATTTAAGAAAAATATGTTATTTATATATAAAATGTTTATATTTATATAAAATATACATTATATATAGGCTACATTCAGTCTATATACAGTATATACATGCAAATATTTCTTAAATACACATGCATGTGTGGGTATTTATGTATTAAAAATAATTATACACAGTACACACACATATATTATGTAAACACAAACTTTTATTTTGGATGCGATTAATCGCGATTAATCGTTTGACAGCCCTAGTTTTTTTACGCAACGGGTAGTCTGACATGTTTCTTGTCCACAACACGACAAGATTTTAGGAGTCAAAATCGCGTAATCTGACACAGTGACTATCGTAACAGACAAAAAAAATCGTGTAATCTGAACCAGGCATCAGTGAAGACGGGACAAAACGGAGGACTTTAGAAACGATGACGCAGAGGCTCACGCTCGGCTCCTCCCTGATTCGTCAGCCACCCATCACGTGTCAATCCGTTTCCTGTTTACACCGGCACGCGCATGCCCAGTGTTGATGAATGGTCATGTGATCTGCGTTTTCAGGCGTTTTAATGTGGACGGAGATCAATTCTAATACGCAGATAAAACGTTGGTGTGGACGGAGATCGTATTCGTTTTAATTCTCCATTTTTAAACTAAAACGCAGTAGTGTGGACGGGGCCTCATCCTTCTTCCCTCTTTCTCTCCTTCTCCTCCAGGTCCGTCTGAGGTGCCGTTCTTGGTGAGGTATAATCGACGGCCCACGTGCCCTGATGCCAGCGTGGGGGTCCACATTCCCACCCCCCCGCCCTCACGCCACAGGAAGAGCCACAGCCTCGGCAACGCGTGCGCTTCTCTCTTCTTATGTATACACACACTCAGGCCCGGTTTACACCTGGTATTAAGATGCGTTTTGGTCGATCGGATCACAAGTAGACGAGGGAGACACATTCCTGTTTACACCTGGTGTTTTAATCCGTGTCTTCTGTCCACTTTCAAACACTTCTGTCCTGATTTCTTCGAGGGGAGGGTCTATGAGCGGGCTTTTTCAGATCTCTAGATCTAATGGACGAAATAAGCTCTGCAATTAACATGTGAACACAACCGGAGATGAGGGAAAACATACAGAGAACATCAGGTTTAGTTTCTGCTCTGACAGCCACAAGACCAGCCGAACGCTGTGATTGTGTGTTAGACATCAGGAATGGGGAGAGAACATTGTGCTTGATACGTTTTTCATCTTCAAACCCAACTTGGGTCTTCAGCCGACAGTTTAAATCCCGTCTGGCTAGAGCTCTTCCCATAATGTTACTCATTAGTTCAGTAGACGGTCTTTTGTGTCTGTTTGAACACACTCGACCACATGAGTGTTCACACTACGAAACCAATCCGGTTGAATGTGTTTTCGACAACCTCTGGAAGAGGCCGAAAGTGGACAAGCTCAAAACGCTTTAGACCCCTTTCACACATCTTAATACCAGGTGTAAACAGGGCCTTTTATACTGTTTAGATTTGCATGAAATTAATAATTCTATTCGGCAAGAATGCATTACATTGATCAAAAGTGACTCTAAAGACATTTATAATGTTACAAAAATTCTATTTCTAATATATGCTGTTCTTTTGAACTTTCTATTCATCAAATAATCCTGAAAAAAATGGGTTTTCCCAAAAATATGAAGCTGCACAACTGTTTTTAACATCAGTGATATTAATAAAGAAGAAAAAATAAATGTTTCCTGAGCAGCAATTCAGCATATTAGAATGATTTCTGAAGGATCATGTGATCCTTAATATATTTAAAATGTCTTAGTAAACAGTTTTTTTTTTTGTAATAATATTTCACTGTTTTCTCTGTGAATACTGATCAAATAAATGCAGCCTTGGTGAACAGAAGAGACTTTAAAAACATTGACTTCAAACATGCAGCACTTTTTGCTTTTAGTCTGTCAACTTTTCCTCACACTGGAAACTTATGCCTGATCAAGACAGTGTTGATGCTCCTCATGATGGTTTTCTGATGGTTTTCTCTCTCTCTCTCTCTCTCTCTCTCTCTCTCTCTCTCTCTCTCTCTCTCTCTCTCTCTCTCTCTCTCTCTCTCTCTCTCTCTCTCTCTCTCTCTCTCTCTCTCTCTCTCTCTCTCTCTCTCTCTCTCTCTCTCTCTCTCTCTCTCTCTCTCTCTCTCTCTCTCTCTCTCTCTCTCTCTCTCTCTCTCTCTCAGTATGATGTGGCATTTCGGTGTGGCGGAGAGTAAAAGTGTGACGTTCCCCACAGAGAAAGCCCGTCACCTGCTGGACGACAGCTTCTTAGAGTCTCAGAGTCCGACCCGGGTCAATCTGCACAGCTCATCCGTGTCCAACGGCATCTCTATAGGTATCACAACAACCTGATGCTTTTTACACAAGCACTGCATGTCCCGGGTTTGGTTCATCTTAAGCATTTGTGGCATAATGTTGATTATGGCAGAAAAATCATTTTTAATTATCCCTCCATTTCAAATAAATAAATTCATAAATACATAAAATGTGGTTAAACTAATGCATTTGGAAGTTCACAGGCCTAGCGTGAATGTGAAACTTTTTGTTACATTTTATCTTAATGTGTCTGTGTTACAGTGTAATTATACATTTAATTACTGAGTAATAACCATTAACTACATGCACTTACTATAGGGTTAGGAATATGGGTTGTGTGCATGTAATTTTGCATAATTTATAGTTATTACGGTTGCACTTTATTTTTCAGTACGTGCACTTATTTTTACTTGCAGTGTTACCTAAGAAAGTACTGGTTAATATAAGGTAACAACATAGGTTAGGTTAGGTTTAGGGTTCAGGGTTAGTACTGGTTATTACCAAGTTGAGGAACAGGACTGTAAAATAAAGCGTTACCAATCTTATTATTATTGTTAAAGCACTTGCATGAATTATTCTGTAAAACTCTCTTTATAATTTGATCTTTAAAGTATCTCAATATTTCAATCAATATACATTTTTACTTCACTTTACTCGGTGGATGAACTTCTGGTTGTGTTTCTGATGTCATTCCTGAGGGCAGATTTCAGGTGTAATTGCTTGTATTGTGCAAAAGGTTCTGTATGGCAACAAGGTTGAAAGACTAAGGGTGAATCCCAATTATCTGTCTTACCTCTCACCCTTAGTTTTGCACGTTCACGTGAGAGTAAGGGCTATCCCATGTCTCGTTTTGATCGAGGGCTACCCCATGGTTTCAAGTAAGCTCGCGAAAAAGCTTGGTTTTAAGGGGTATCTACCACTTCCCCTAGCCCTACCCCTCGATCAAAACGAGAATTGGGATAGCCCTTACTCTCACATGAACGTGCAAAACTAACTGTACGTTCACACCGCCGCCGACTTGAGCTTCCAAAGCGGCCGGAAGTCATTCATTTTCAATGGAAGCTGGCTTCTCTCAGCTGCAAGGAGCGTCAAATCCACCGGCGTCGCGTTTTGGGCATTTTGAGCGTCAATCAGAAAGTTGAAAGAAGCTCAACTTTATGGTAATAAGCTGTGACGCGGTTCAGCGGCAAGCAGCGACAAAACGCCAGCAACCAATCGGAATATAGACGTCCTTCGCGCTGGCTGATTCCGGAGGAACATACGATGTAAATTTTCGTTCCTACCAAAACATTAGTTCCGAGAAAATGGAAGAGAAGCTAATAATCGCCGTTGCTGGGATTCCTACAGGTTTCCTATCATTTATGACATGACAGTGGTTTTCTTATAGGGACCACATGAGCGCGACTTTTATTTGAAAAATTTACGATCGCTCGATTTAAAGCGGGAATGCAATTCATTTGCTCACGGTGACACCGATTTGACCGCTAATAATAATAATAGCTAACTATTCTTTTCTCTTTATTTCTTGTTTTTTCTGTTTATTACATTTCATGTTGTGACACTTCTATTCTCCCTGCAACGTCAGAGCGTTCAAAGCGTCAACAAGCTTCCCCGTACTTTTTGACAAGCGTCCTTGACAGGGTGGCCAGAGCTTCTTTGACGCTCAAGTCGGCGGCGGTGTGAACGTACAGTTAGGGGAAGAGGTAAGACAGAGAATTAGGATTCACCCTAAATATAACTTTACACAGAGAAGATCAGTGACTCCACCACACAGATCACACACAGTAAAGTCTTGTGTTTTTAAGGCCTGACCCCATGTACTTCCATTGTTACGGTCATTTTTTTCATCCTACATGCTGATTGGTCAATAAAGTGAACATCACTGTAGAGACCAACTATTAACCTTAGTTATAGTTAGGGTATCAACATTATTTCACAACTTTTGCTTTTTTAACCTAGAACGTTATGCTGAACTGCTTTTTGTACTTTATTGCTTCATTATTAGTGTCAGAGATGAAGGAATGTGTGATTTGTGCTCAAAAGGAAACGGTTGAGGTGTGTGTGTGTGTGTTTCTGTTTATCAGGCAGCAGTCAGAGTTCAGTCTGCGGTGATCTTTCCCCGGGACTCGAGAGGTGAGACATGTCATGTAGTTGTGTCCAAATATCATCTGCGCACATTGCAGATTTATGATGGGTTACTCAGATCATTCTAGAGTAAAACTGAACTGATTATGAAAAAGAAAAGTTATTTTCTGGCCTAGAAGTCTGTGATTACTAATAACAGGGAATCTAACTGGTATCCTTACAATAAGGTCACATTAGTTTACATTAGTTAATGCATTAATTAATAATGAGCAATACATTTTTCACAGTGTTTATTAACCTTATTGTAAAGTGTTGCCATGCAACCATCATATGACCAACTGCCATGTATCTTTAATACTGTAGGTTTAAAATGAGAGTTCTAAAAAGAATGGCTTTTATTTCCCTTTTCATTCAAATTTCAACAGTATTTTTTTTGTTTGTTTATTTGTCGTTTCCCGTTATAAATGTTTAACATCCATTTATGTCCATTCCACAGGAAAACGCCTAGATATACATACAGCAAAACACAATAACACAACTAAAACTGAGACAAAACTGGTCTCAGAACAGTTTAAGGTTTAAAGGGATTGTTCACCTGACAATGAAAAGTAATTTATGCACCCAGAGCTTATAACCTCTTTTCTTCTGTGAAACACAAAAGGAAATGTTTAGCAGATGTTCACGCAGCTCTTTTCCATGCAATAGCAGACCGCTGTGAAACACCATGATAGCACTTCAATATCTGCACTAGTCTTAAGTTTGTGCAGGAACATATGAGTACAGAAGACTCAATGTATAAACTGCACAAGGCGAATGAACTGTGAAATTATGCTTTTTGGAAGTTGAAAGTAATCACTGTACTGTATATTTTAATTGCATGGAAAAGAGAAAGTGAGTCAATGATGAGAACATCTAATTGATGGGTGTATCTAGAAATCAAAAGGTCAAAAGAAATCAAAATTCTTTTAACATTTGCACAAATTCAATAATTGTATTCAGTTTTCATTAGTCAGTGAGACAGTGTATACACTTAAAAAAAAATTATACCTTCATTTAAGATTTATGCATTTGAATTGCATATAAAATTCCCATCCATTTGAATTTCACAATTTGAACTTATAAACTTAATGTGATGCATATTTGTCAGTCATACATAAATGAAACGGGTAAGATTTCTGTGATTGGACTAATAAACTGAATGTGTTTAAATACACAACTAGGTTTATGTATCTATCATCAATAAATCCAAAATGTTTTATACATTTTATTCTATTAAGTCCAATAGCTGATACGAAACTACGCCAAATCTTATAAACTAGTGCAGAAATCTTTACCCTTTTCTTTTATGTATGATTGACAAATATGCATCGCATTAAGTTTACTCGTTTGATTATGTTAAAATTGTGTAGTTCAAATGGAGGGAATTTTACATGCGATTCGAATCCATAAATCTAGGCCTAAATATTTGTTTTGAGTGCAGTATCGGCTCAAATTGCACTGACGTTAAACTCATTGTGCCGAATGTGCAAACAGGGGCCGCATGTACTCGACTCTGGGCCCTAACTGGAGGGTCCCTCATCGCAACTCCCCCAGAGGCCGCAGCCATGCCCACAGGTACCACCTCCACTGGGTCAAAGGTCACCACCTCCATTCCTCTGGGGCGTCGGGTTCACCTGTCTCGGCATGCAGCGTCTCTTCTTTAACATCCCAGTTTTCCCTCTCTTTCGGGTTTAGACCAAAGACTGTCATGTCTGTCATTCTCTTTTCCCAGATGTCAGGATGTTTATAGACCAGAATTACTGTATTTATAGAAGAGAAAAGCTCTGTTGCGAAACCTAATGAGCGTCTTACGGTCCTCGGTCCTCTCGCTCTCCCTATAGAGACTTCCTTCTGATGCAGCATCCTACCTGGAGCGACACTGAGCATGTGCAGCATTCACATACAGCTTCTCACATTTACTTTTACATTCAGTCATCTAGCACAGTGGTTCTCAAACCTGTCCTAGAGGATTTATTATTATTTTATTTTATTTACCTTTATTTTACCAGGA
The DNA here is from genome assembly GCF_029890125.1 of Rhinichthys klamathensis goyatoka. Lineage (NCBI taxonomy): Eukaryota > Metazoa > Chordata > Actinopteri > Cypriniformes > Leuciscidae > Rhinichthys > Rhinichthys klamathensis. The sequence continues at coordinate 4,224 of NW_026607255.1, read as the reverse complement.
AATAGTCCCACTGAGATTCAGAATCTCTTTTTCAAGGGAGTCCTGGCCAAGACAGCAAAATAATAGTTCCATATTAAAAAGTACATATACAAACATTAACAAAAACAAAACAAACAAGAAAAAAAAAGTACATTTTGTCAATTTAACATACTCTCAACATAATCACCAGCCGCTCTCAGTAACAGCACATGTGCATCTAGTACTCAAATAGTCCTTTATCCTCATTTTAAATTGTGTCATTGTCGGTAAACAGTCAAATTTTAGCTTTAATTTGTGCAATTTATACCAGGAAAACGGTGCAAAAACTTTAAAGGCACTTTCACCGAAGACAGTTCGCGTTCGTGGGATTTCATACATGATTTGCCCATATGATCTAAGATTACATTTCCTGGTAGTGACTTTAATAGTCAAAAGAGAGCATAAGTAAGGAGGCAGTTTACAAAGTATGGCCTTAAATCCCCAACACTGCACGTTTTCTTTGTCTCCCTAATCAAACACACCTGATTCAACTCATCAGCTCATAATCACATGGGTTAACCATTGATCTAGCTACAGCTTCTCACATTTACTCACATTCAGTCATCTAGCGCAGGGGAGGCAAGGCATGCTGGGGCGTACAAATCTAAAAATAAATCAATAATAAAATACAAGATTGAACTAAATAAATAAATGTATTAAAATAAATAAACAATAATAATTAAGTTAAAATAAACAATTAATTAAATAAACCAAAAGATTAAATAATATTGATTCATTAATAGATTATAAATACATTAAAAATAAATTGTAAGAATAAATACATGATAAAAAAGATTACAATAAATAAACTGACTAAAACAAATAAACTATAACAATTACGTTTAAATAAATAAATAATTTATAAAAACATGAATTAACTAACTAAATAAATAAATAAACTGGGGAAATAAATATACAATAACAATTAGGTTAAAATAAGTAATTAATAAAAATAAACAAAACGATTAAATTGAATTAATTGCAATAATTAATAAAAATATTTAAAATTAAAATTTGTTTGAATAAATAAGTAATCTTACAGTACTATAGTGAGTAGGAAAATGCATAATAATAATGTAATAGAAACTAAATATTTTCTGAATTCTAATATTTTACACATTTATAATATTCATTTTACACAATATAAATTGGGTCTTTATAAATGAAAGTATATAGTTGCTTTTTAAATTTTAGGACGGGGTCCCTCACACAAGGATGATCATATCTGGCCATCAAAAAGATTGAAAACCTCAGATTTATCAGATACTTGTATCCAATGCAACGGCACGTTTAAGTGCTTTGATTGTGGTTTATTTGAAGTTTCTAGAAGCAATGCAACTGTGATACAAACACACAGGAGACTCAATCTCCCAGAGTGCAACAGTGACTGTCCAATGATGGTATAGTATAAAATGACTGATTTCTAGTGATTCATAATCTATAAAAACAATCTATTTAAGCTCATTGTAAAATATATCCAGATATAGTAGTGGCAAAAAGTCATGTCCTGAGGAGATATTTGTTTTTATGGCCCTAGAAGAGGAAAAATATTTCATAAATATTCCAAATATGAGGGAAGAACAAAACACTTGGTTAATTATTTGGCAAACTACGACTACAGGTTTTATTTTACTATTACGCAAAAAATGCATATAAAAACTAAAACACTCATGGGAAAAAGCATGCATTGACTACAACATAATCAGTTATTAATAATCTGTTGGTTCTCACTTGTTTTTGCATGTGTTCATAATTTCTTTGTATGACAGCTTGACCAAAAATTATGTTGCACAAATGATGTTTCATTACGTCATCAAAAATAAAACAATTGACTCCCGTTGATTACGCAATATGCCTTTTACATTATAATAATAATAATATAATAATATTTAAATAAAGGGTCAAGATTTTCAATTTCCTAAGCCGGACATCACCTTTGGCCGCTACTGTATATGCAAATATATCAGTCGTTTGAGAGAGTAAAGAAATGGGTAGTGTAGGTCTTCACTGGAAATTCAGAAAATAAATGGTATTTTAAATATTTAAAGTCAAATATTGAATAAAATTGCCCAGTTTTTCCTCTTTTTTTTCCGTTAAATTAAATAACACTTGAAGTATCAGACCAAACAAAAGTCCTCATGAGGCTGCATATTTCTGCTGTTGAGCTTCTGGAACAGTTTACATTGAGAGTCTGCATTATTCCTGGAGTTAAGGACTTCGTCAGCTCACTGGGTTTTCACACAGAGCCGGTCTCTTCTGAGTGGGTGAAGGGAATCTTTCTGTCCTCTTTACACTCTCACATGCTCATCTTTACTCCATCACATCCTCAGATCAGATGTGAACTGTAACTTCTGTTCTCTTAGGGCTCATTACATGGTTAAAGAAGCAACTATCACCATATGTCCACTGAACGCTCCAGGCTCTCTCACACACACACACACACACACACACACAGGTCGTTGTTGTGGAGGTGTTCAGCTGATGTGTTTTCCCACTGTCAGTCCGTCAGTAGCAGAGCCCAGTGTGAGTCCCGGAGAGCCAGGCGTCAAGATGGAGGGGCCGGTGAAGAGAAAAACCCTGATGAAGGAGGGCAAGAAGCCTACGGTAAAAACACATCACACTGGGATGATACTTCAAAACACTAATAATAATATGTTTCCACTGTAAAAAATAATCCTGTTGAAAAAACGGTAAACTACTGGCAGCTGTGATTGCCAGCATCATACCGTAAAAATACGGTATGTTACTGTTTTTGAAATTAACAGCTAAATACCGTTTTGTCAGCTACAGTATAAAACTGTCATTTAAAAGCATATAGCTGTTTAAACATTAACAGTAACATGCTGTATTTTTACGGTATAATGCTGGCAACCACAGCTGCCAGTAGCTTACCTTTTTTTTTTTTACAGTGTAGCGCCTCTCCAAAGCTCAAGTATGCTTTACAATAACAGCAAAGAACAGTCAGTTCATATGGACAATAGACATTTGCCCAGTCCAAGACATGAGCGATTGCAGTTGCATATTATATCGCATTCCAGTGGAATACAAACTGACTCTAGAACAGAAACAACACTATTTACAGACAGCTTAGAAGGTGGGCAGTTGAAGCAAAGGTCTGATGCAAAAGACTAATGGTACATACGGATACATTATGACTGTAATACAGAGTTCTGGAAAATGTTTAAGAAAAGCATGTCTCTGTGACTTTTTGTGTTCAATAATGAGCGAGTACCTCATAAAACCATCTTCCAAACTCTAATCCCTAATCCACTAAGCCTCATATGATTATATATATTTTACGGATTTCCTGACTGCATACTTTCATCATTTGTCCATGCATGTTTACATCGTAAACATAAATAATGGAAAGAAAGGCTGGAAGCCACAAAACTTACCTCGAAACAAAAATAGTGTTTGCAAGCAAAAAGGAAAAGCAACAGTACACATAATAAAACATCAATATTGCATATTTTATATACATATTTTGCATAGCAGCACATTTGCTGTGCATTGACTAGTTTCACTAAACACTGGTTATGTTGGTAACAATCCCAATCTCTAAATCAGCTTTGGTCTATTTGCCTTTAAATAGCCGTGCCAAGTTATAGTTTCCACTGTTGTACCAGATCTGATATTAATCGTTGTCTAATGTCAGCGTTGTCAACTGACTAATTTTCAAACGACTTATTTCAACAAGTCAAAACAACAACAGCTATAAGCTACTCGCCTGCTCATTTTTCAGATAATGTATTTGTTATAATGAGAGTTTTGGTGTCATTAGTGACATTTGGACTGATAAAGTGATCATCTGTAATCATGACTCGCATAATTACACAAACAATATTCCTCCACAAGTAGTCTGTGCTTCTACTGTTAGAGGACCAACACTCACATAGTTCAAATATTTTTTCAGCATTTGCCAATATTTGGTGTATAATGATAATTGTGTATTTGCTTTGAAATGGTGCACACACGAGTAACTGCAGCATGCAGATCACACACTTCTAGGGCATGGACACACACCATAGCTCTCCATATTTGCTGATTTGACAACATACTTTACAAAGAAAAAGGATGCAACCAGGCAAAGTTTGTAGCTTCAACTTTATTTGGTTAAAGGTTGCATGAGGTTTCAGGGCCCAACGTTTAACAAAACAGTCACAATTCCAGCAGGTGTTCTGTGGCTTTGAGCTGAAGAGTTGATCA